>NW_009698580.1:67653-89492 GCF_000703405.1 Apaloderma vittatum | reverse complement strand
CAATGCCTTTGCCTTGTGTTGCCTTCCATGCATGCTCTTCGCAGTGTTTTCCTCTGCTTTCTACAATGAGGTGAGGCATGTGGGAGGGGGAAAGGGTTAATGGCTTTGTTTCAGGACAGGGGTCTGCCCCCCTCTGCAGTCAGTGTGGCTGGAGACACAGGGAGAAATGAGGTGGGTTTGGGAAATTTTTGTAAGGATCAGCAGCATGAAGCAGAGCAGCAATACCGGGAAGTGCAGAAGCTGGAGCCAACAATGTCGTGGAAATTGTAAGAGGGCCTTTCAAAGCTAGTCAGTACAAGAAAGGGAGGGAAAGAAAAGGGAACTGACTGAAAGAAAAAAACAAACCACAAGTTTGTGTGCATGGAAGCAACTATAGATAAGATGGAGCATATGTGCATGTGTGAAAGAACAAGGTGGGAGAGGATGCGAGAGAACATGGGAACACATAAAAGGTTCCCGCATCTGAGAGAGTCAGTGAATATGAGACAGAGAGGTACGATGTACGCAAAAATGAAAGAGCTTGTACTGCATAAGGTTGGTGCAGACAGCACGTTTGGGTGTTTGAAAGAGAAGGAGAAAGATTATTTTCTTTGGTGCTCTTGTTCTCAAAATTAGAGACCAGACCTGACTGTTTCCCTATTCTCATGTTTTTCTGACCACTTTGTTTAAGTGTCACCAAGCTCCTTCAAGCTCAGGTCCCGTAGGAGGGACTGATTAGGACTCACCTTGGATTTAAGTGGTTGGTTTGGACCATATCTATCTACCAGTGACCCTTTGAAATGGTATCGTGTTTGCAGTGGAAAGAGGCATCTTCAGCTTTTCCTCCATTCCCCGACTCTACAATCCTACCCTTTCTCAGCTATTAAAGCGCCAAATGCCTGTCCTCTCCCATCCCATGGGAGATTTGCTGGGTGATGCTGAGAGCTGCAGGCCCAGGAAATGCTGCTGGCAGCCCCCTCCTTGGCGACTACTCTGCCTCGCTCCTGTGTACTCCCCAGGTTGTGGTGACTGCAGCTTCTGCCTTGCTCCTTCTTCATTCTGCTGTCTTTTAAATAGGAGAAGGAAGCTACAGCCCCATGGGAGTACTCAACTGAGAAGGGCAGGGAGACAAGGAGAAAAGCAATGGGACAGATGAGGTGCTTGGCATCCATATCCCTTACAGGGTCACCCAGGGTAGATCAGACTAGGCACACAGAGAAGTAAAATCTTGGGAATGGAGAGGGGTGGCTTAGAGAAGAAAAAGGGCAAGAGAAGTGGATCACTGGGAAGGAGAGGAATAGCTCTGTGCAGGAGGATAAGCAGGAGAAAAATGACATTTTTAAGAAGTCCCACTGGCAAGTGCTGTTGATTAGTGCCTCCTTGCAGACTTGGCACATGTGTGCTAACAGGTGGGTGAAGGTGGAACAGAAACACCTGGGTGGAAGGTGTGCAATGGGTTAGTTCAGTCTGCCTTGATCCCTGTGGTCCTTGGTTTTCCTGTGTTGGAAGCAGCCCTGTAGTTCCCTTGCTGTAGCAAAAGCCTTCCTAGGTAAGTGTCTGCAGCAGGCCTGGCCCGAACCAGAACCGTAACCTCTTTCTCTTGCGGTGTTTCACCCACACCTGCTCCCAGAATGAGGATCAAGGTCTTCGTAGACGTAACGAGCGAGAGTGGACAGTAAGTTTGAATTGGTTTGGTTTTTTGTTTCTCCATTTTGTTGCGGGGTCTGTTTGTTGCTGGAGAGAGGTGCTCCTCATCTTCCAGGCACCTGCCTGCCTGTCCCCAACAGGCACTGCCAGCCTCTTGCACGCAGAGCGAGTATCAAGATGCCAGTCCCCAGGAAGATGTGGCTGAAAGCAGCCACCTTCACCTCCCGTCCCCAGCAGTTTCTTGGTGTGCCCTGGAGGACCCACTCCCACTGTTACTGACATGTCAAGTGCTCCCTAATCCATCTTGGGAGGTCTCGCCTTGTCCTCCCTGGGGTGGGGATTTTATTGTCAGCAAAAGGACAGTAATCCTCCAAATCCAAATTTGGAAATCCTCCCAGTTGCTCTGAAGTAAAAATAAAGCCAGTCATATGGTGCTTTGAAGGTGTAATCTCACCATCACAAAATCTCCCTGCTAAGACATACCACAGATCAGGGTGATTAGGTTTTTTTATGCTTTCTTAATTATTTCCTCTTCTTTGCCTCCCCATACTCCTGTACTCAATTTTGTTTGGGAATTTCTTGTATTTCTTGTTTCTATGACACAAAAAACAGTTCAAAACCATGAGACTTGTACCAAGATCCCAGTAAATTAGTGACCAGGGTTCAGATTCCAAACTCTGCTTTCTGAATGTCCCTAATAAAACTATAAAACATGCATCAGTTGCAGATTTGGTGCAGACTGAGCTGAGGATATTGCAGAACGACCAAACGCAGCAACCTTGACTCCACTCCATCCCCACATTTCCTTCTGACCAACATCAAGGTTGCCTGAATACACTCCCCCAGGTCAATAGCCCAATGTCCAATTTTCACGAGAAATAAAGCAAAAAACTAAGGTGGCTCCTTATTAGTTACCCATTCGTAAAAGAGGATGACAGCCCTGCCTTGACTCCACAAGGGTAGAGAGGAGAACTCGGGAATAGCAAGGAGGGAAGTGTTTAAGATGATTGATGGTCTAAGATGACACAGAAACCCAGAGCAGGTATGTATTGTAGACAGCAAGAGCTAAAAGCATGCTGTAAGAAGGAATGCAACTTCATGAGCAAGTTTGCTGCATAAGTAATATTTGCATGTGTCTGTGGGTGCATCCCTCATCCTAGGTCCTTGACCTGTATTTTGGGAATTTCAGCTTTCCTCATGCTCAACCTTTTCTTCTTCTGAACCCAGGGGTGAGCCCCCCTGTTCATCTTAGCCTCAGTTTTGTCCTCATCAAAGTCCACCCTTCCTAAGAGCAAACTCAGAGCCACTGGTTCCTGCTCATCCCTGATACAGTAATGTTTGCCCTTTACTCAGGATTGATTATTTCATCAGCTGCCTCATAGATAAGGTGAGCAAGAGCATACTAGGAGATACCTAAACTTGCAGTCATACTTGGAAAATGAAAAGCAGCTCAAAAATGCTGAGTGGGGAGTTCAGAAACACCACGATGAACGGCTTCTTATTTTCAGTTCCCACTATAATTGCTATTTTCCAAGGCCTATATCCTCATCACTGACTGGTCCACAGTACAACAACAGTCTTCCGTTGCTGTCACTCAACAAAACTGCTTCTTCCTGTTCATCAGCCTGTGCAGCATCCCAAAATTCAAAACCAACTGATAGAAAGGGTCAGGGAAGCAGCAGCCCAAGGTATGAATAGTTTTGAACAGCAAGGTCTTTTCCCAGCCAAGGAAAATATTAACACATCCAATAAGTGCATGAATTTGGACTGTGGGTACCTTGAGTTTGGCCTGAGAAAAGCAGCCTACTTCTATTTGTGAGCATGCTGCAAGACTCAAGACAAGTTTAAACTTCACGAGTTGTTATTAATTGGCTCTCGGGCTTTTGAGCAATAGCAGAAGTCACAGTCCTCTGTAGTGGTATCTGCCTAACTCTCACATGTAATAAGAGTCTTCACATTTTCCAGAGATTATAGTGGACAAATTCTCAGGACCCTGAGAAGGAGATTTTCAGGATGATTAGAAGTATAGGTCAGATTGAAGGGAAAGGTGTCTGCAGCATCCCTAGTTTTACCAGAGAGATGATCTGCAAATAGAAAAAAAAGCTGGAGATGGATTGAGAGTAAGTCATGACAGAAATGAAAGCTCTCTAATTCAACCAAATAAAGACTGGCTGGCTGAAACGGATGGATTGCTGACATCCCCGTTAATCAAGCTCTTGAAAATAAAACTGAAAGGGGAGGATGTAACCCAGATAATGAAGAATTGTATGGAGTCATGCTGGAAACAAAGGGAAGTGGGAGAAGTCAGGTGGGGGAAGGTGGCAGAATAGTGCGCCAGTTCAATTTCATTAGTTCATTACCCCTAATTTAATTTCAAACTTTGTTAAAGATAAATTAGATTTGGGAAAAGTCACAGTGGGACTGAGGAAGGAAGTCAAAGGGCACCAGCTGCTAAATATGTTAAAAAACATCAAGCTGATTTTGTTCTCTTGCCTTTCACTACTTAGAAATGAGATCAGGGAACAAAGCCAGAGAAATGTGACTCCTGGCTTCACACAGAGAAGAAAGGTGAAAGGAGAGAGGGAAGTCTCTTCCTTTGACCCTGATGTGTGCATTCTCCAGCTGCCCTGCTCTGGCCCCACTCCCACCTGTGAAGAGTCAGCACAGAATGCTGGCCAGAGAGGAAAAAAAAGAACTTGTTCAAACTCACCTGGCCAGACAGAGGTGCTGAAAAAATGGCATCTTATTTTCTCTAGCCCTACTTCACAGATGCTGTTCCACACCCACATTTGCAGATAAACAGACAGAAATACACTTTGCTGACCCAGTGTACTGTTAGTAGGCAGCCGACAAAATAGTATCTCATGACCCCTTCTGCTTCTTTCAATGTTAGATGCTAACACTCAGCTCAATTGACACAAGATGTCTACTTATTTTAACTGAGAATCTCTTTCCTGTTACATCTTTCTGTCTAGGAGACCTTTTGAGTGCAGACATTGGTATGAAGTCCTATGGTTTTCTGTTGCATGCTCAAAAAGCGTATAAACCTACACTCCCACTTAATATAATACACAGGGAGAGAACCTGTGTTGACTAACACTTTCCCTAGATGTTAGCCGTTGTATATCCCTTTTTATCAGCTGGTGCAAAGGGCGGAATAGCAAACAGCTGTCCTTTGTTTCCTGCTTCCCTTATGTTACAGATCCCTGTTTATGCTATAGAGTTTGTATGACGGTAACTGTCTCTAGGCTTGAAGCACGTGTCGGCACAGCCTGCCTAGTTTTCCAGCCACAGAGGTGTGTGTGGTACAGTGTAAATCTGAGCCTTGAATTCTGTAGAGGCCTAAACTTTCTGTGTAAATAAAGCTCCCACCTGAGAATGGGAGAGCTGCGAGTCAGAAGAGTTCAGCTCTTGATGAGAGCCCATGAATGTGAGTTGATTTTAAAGACCAAAAGCACTGTCCTTGCTAGATATTCCTCCTGCTCGGGTCATCTTGCAGGGCTTCAAAACTGAGGAAGCGATCTGTGAGGCCAGATGAATCCTTCCCATCTGCTGCCACCCTCTGGGGGCCAGAGCCCTGGGCTGTGGGAAAGCTCTGTGCTCCGCCAAGCTTGCACCCACATGCCCTCTCCCCAGGGACACCAGGACAGCAGTGGGTCTCTCTCTTCCTGCTGCTGCTCTTTGCACGGAGAAAAGGGTCTCTAACTTTTGCACTCGAACAAACAATGTTTCTTCCATATTAGCTGCCACACCTGTGCAAAATTATCTCAATAGAAATCAAAGCACTCAAGACTCCAAGGGGTTTTCACTTTGGCATCTAGAGAGGAAGAATGAGGCTTTGCAAAGCACCCATAAGAACACACTCCATCAGAGTGAAGATCACGGGACCACAGAGCAGTCTCAGTCTTTTGAGTGGTTTATATTCACCGTAGCTGATTTGACTTACAAAACCAGCCCCAAGGCTCTCAGTGGGACTGCTCACACAGGTAAAGCTTAGGTAAACACGAGACACAATCACCTACTTCGTCTGCAGAGTCCCTGGTCAGTCACACGTGCCCTTTAAACGAGAGAGTATGAACCTGGATTAGATGAATGATGCATACAAGCACTGCTTTCTCAAAACTCAGGTGTGGAAGACTAAGAATGCTGAAAATAAACTGTCCTTCCTGGGCAAATTGCTTATTTTGTCCAGAGATGCGGAGCATTTACAGACAAGGGACAAACCATGTAAAATCTGTACATATTCTTCAGCAATACAGGTATTTGGGGAAATGAGACAAAAATTTATTATCTGGATTTCTATTTTTCTGAAGCAGTAAGCAGAACTGTTTAATTTGCATCCTATTTATTATATGTGTATCTCAGCAAGGAACTGAAGAGTTGTATGTTTTATGTCAAATGATTCCAGAGTTTTCACCCATTGACTTTTGTCTCTACTTACAGAACTTTGGAAAGTGTCACTCAGAGATACCGAATGCGAGTGATTACCTGACCCGCTGTTACTCACATGAAGACCGATATCTGGAGAAGATCCCTCGTGTCTATACCCCCTTGTCAGATCTCCCACAGGATCTTTATCTTCATCATTCTGACATCTCCTTCTGCTGCCCCCCTCCCGGTTCCCGGGCTCCTTACATCTGTCCTAAGGAACAGTATGTTTAAAGTGTCAGCGCGGCAAAATGAAGAAGCTAACGTTTTTCACTCCTCCCGACCCCGCTGCTCAGCGACCAAGGCCTTTTAAATCCTCTCTTTGCCATTGCTTATTTTATTTATGGATTTTTAAATTTTGGTGCAATTGTAATTGACATGATTAGGTTAAGTATCTGCCTGGCTTGCTAATGCTCAAGGGAACACTCTGCCTTTGCCCACTTCTCATTCAGTACTTGCATCTTTCTTTTCTCATCCTGGCCCTCCGGTATCAAGCTGGCTACGTGTGTGCATGTCTGTGGGTGACAGCTGCCCTGTGTTGAACGGGATGTGCCCAACCTGATTAAATGTCCTTAGGTTCCCTTGTGTCGATCTCTACGCTGTTTGCACCAGAGTAGCTGGGTGTGGATTCTTCACAGCTCTTGTTCCAACTTGCATGAAGTTTTACAGCGCAGCCAGCACTCAAATATGAGGCTGTAGCAGGTTTTTTTAGCTCCTTTGGAAAAATCTGTTTCCCCCTTGGCAGCGGGGATAGGAAATCTCCGTTGTGAAGACTTAAACAGCCAAGATTGCTGAACCAAAAAATAAGATGCTTATAATGAAAGATGCTCAAAACCAACCCAAGAACGGAGAAAAGGGCTTCATATAGGGGGTTTGTTTCTGTCCTTCTTCCCTCCTGCTCCCACCCGCTCCCAATCTCTTGGATTGACTCTTTTAACTCCAGACAGCACGGGGACATATTTTGAAGCCAACATATTTGGATAAAGCTTCCTTTAAATAACCATCTTACAACCTGAAATCCAAAGGGGAAAAAAATTAGAAAGGAAAACATTCTCTCTAATTTTCTTTTTCAAAGCCTAATGTGACCCCCCACTAGCTTTTCCCCACTCTCTTCCTTGCATCTGTTGATTGGAATTTTAAAATGAACTCGGGCAGAATATTAAGAATAAATAATGATTTCAGGTAATATTCTTGCTCTTAATGGAGGATAAAAGCCAATAGAGGAATCTGGCCTTTTAACTTTTTTGATAGCATCTTAGTTTTGGGACTACAATTTTTTTTGATATTGGAATGCGTGTGGGTGTGTGAATCCGAATGTGTACATTCCTATGACCACAAAGTGTTTTAGAGAAGGGTATTTATCTCCACATCACATTTGTGTTCACTTGTATTAGAGAAAAAAATAAATATAGATATATACACACTTAAATGTATATAAAAGCAAAGAAGAGGAAGAGGAGAAAAAAGAACTAACATGCCATATAAAAGCTTGGTTTCAAGGATATCTTTCATCTGTTTCACCCAGGTATGGCATAGAAGAGATGACAGCTGGGACAGTTCTGAACAAGTGGATATGCCTTCTTGGTGAACAGGCATTTACTTTCCTTTGTCTTGGGTTGGGTATTTGGCATTCTGCAGACATTGCACACTTAACATCACTCTGGAAACCTCGAGGATGTTTGAGCAAAGTGCACGTGGGAGGGAGAGATGGGGACCACATCCTTATCCTGCTGCTCAGACACCAAACAACATTTCAGTGTGACTTGTACAAATAAGAAGTGAAACTACGATCAAGATGAAAGCCTCCCCGAAAAAGGAGGGTGCTGGGTGCTCCCAGTCCAGCTCCTGCCACGCCACACACCCATTTCATGTTGTCTCTCTGAATCTAAACAGCTATAGCTGTTCTATGCACTTTCTGTGTTCCCATCACCTGGAGTAGCCTCAAGACTAACCCTGCTTGTCTCTCTTGCTCCATAGAGAAGGACATCTGTGTTCACACTACCTCGTGGGTTGCCTGCAGGCTAATAAATAGATCTGTACATAAGAGAGAAGTTTATACTTCAGTTAGGCAATATAGCACTGCAGGAGGGTGACGCCACATGCATGGATGCCCCTGGGCCCTTACACAGCACACAACACATCTCTGGGGAACCAGCTCTTCCCACCCCTCTTCCCTGGTGCACGTTGTCACTTTGTGCTTTGCGGAGACAGCACGGTAGCTGGTCACAAGGACAAGATCTCATCTCTGTGACGAGAACCAATGGAACCCTTTTTGGAGTCATGTGGATTTATAGCTCCTCTGCCAGTGTCCAGAGAATTCAGCCAGTCATTTCCTTACGCCGATGGACTCAAACGCTATGTGTCTTGATTTGGATAGCATATTTCTCTCTGTTGTTTTCTTCTCAACACACACGGGGGTAGTTGCTGGTTACCAGAGAGCTGGATGTTGTGTATGCTCTGAACTGACGCCATGGCCAACACATTCACCCCAGCAAGGGAACCATGCTTTGTAGTCTGCCAAATCTGCCTTTGGTCACTGTGTTCAGAAAAGTGCATCAGGTGCTGGAAAACACAGGAGTCCCTCACACACTCCCCTATTTGCATGCCTGTAACAGCAGGATGCTGCCGGCGCAGTGGCAATTAAAGTAGATTTGACAGGGAGCCTTCACCTGATGAGGTTTCAAACAGATCTAAGAATTTAAAAGAAGAGTGGTGTGCAGTCAGGTCTTCAGATAGACACAGAAACAAGCTAGACAAAACAGTTGTGTGCCAGAGGAGCCAGTGAATATATTGCAGGAGGTTTTCTCTGCTGCCCACGGCTGGAGGGATGATGCTTTGTTGAGGAAGGGGAAGGCAGAGACACAGACTGCAGCGTTACAGAGAATCTCTAGTTGCCTTGTGCAGCTTTGCAGTTGAGCTGCCCCCAGAAGACTGCAACAACAGGTTTTACTGTGCTTTTCAGCAAAGCAAAAGTAGTTCAATCCTTCTTAGAAAGGTAAAAAGGAAGAAAAGCCTAAATTCAAAGCAATAGTTTGACTTATGCCAGCACATATATTACGCTACGTACATCTTGGTTCTCTTTGCCTCTTAACATTCTCCCTTCTCAAGAACTGGGTTAATCTCAAAAAAATGGCAAAAGAGTCTCCACACACCATGAAATTCCTTTGAAAGCTAGGAAACGGGGGAAAACCCTTGAAGAAAAATACCTAAAGAAAGAGATAGTGAGGGTTGAAGTCCATTGTTTCAGTTTTACAAGCTGCATTGAGAAATTGTTTCCATCCCGGGCTCTTACTTCTCTCTCCTTTTCTGTGCAGTTGCCCAGTGTTGGCCTAATGGCTATTTCCAAACTTTGATGCACCTGTTTGCCATGGGCTTAACACTACCTTTGCTCCACGATAAGGCCACTGATGTTTGTGGTGCCCTCGCAGGTGCGGAAATCGTGCTGCAGCAATGCTAGTGAGAAGTGTTCCCCTCCTGCCACGGCGCAAAATGATCTTAAAAGGTCCCTTCTCTGAGAACAGAGCCATCCAGCAACATTGTTGGGGCTAGATGACTGAACAAGTTGAACAGGGAACTGGTGGACTGTAATTCAGTGGGCTAGCAGCGTATGGGAGGAACTGGTGTTTAATTTCTATGTCTTACTGGTGTGAGACATGAAGCCATTCTGCCTGTTCCTGGGGTGAAATGTCATAATTTCTGTTCCATATGTTAGTGGCACTGACACAAGAGCTCTTGCAGATGGAAAAAACCGATCACAGAACTGAAATAAAAATGAACTGAAGAGTTATAACAACTTCTCTTCCTTTCTCCCAGTGCTGACCTCTTCCTCAGTTGTTCACCACACCTACCATCCCTTAAGGGCATATTCATCAACACCGTGCCTGGTGCACATCACTACTATAGCTCTGCCCTCAGAGCAATACAGACATAATTAAGATGCCCAAGTGCTCTATGAGAGATGCCTCTTTCAGTTCATTCATTTGACTTGTTACCTTTTCAGGAGGCTGCCTCCTGGCTTCTGTGGGTGGAGGAGCTAAGCACAGACGTAGTTAGTCCAGCCCAGCTGCACGTGAAGCTCGTGCTTACTTAGGAGGTGTCCTATCACACAGGTTTGATCGATGCACCATTAGAGAGCTTTTAACACAAGCCACTACCTCTGCGAATGAAAAATCCCCAGGATATTTTGTAATAAAAAAGCTCCACTGCACAAGGATAGAGCCTCTGCATCTGGATAAAGACCTTTTGGAACAGTTTGGCCACAGGTCTGGGCTAGCAAACGGCAGAGGGCTGGGTGGGGGCTCACAAGGGTCAAAGGGTCCCTGTCCTGCAGTCAGTGGGTTGAACACAGCCTGCCTTAACAGCAGCCAAAGCCGATTATTACCAGGTAAGTGTTTACTGGATTGCAGGAGATAAGCTGTCATGAGCATGGCACATTCTGCTGAGAATTCCAGTGTTTCACAGGGCTGTTTCTCAGAATGGTTCAAGGAGAGTCACGGTTTATCCTCGGGGACATTGTGGCCCAGGAGAGCATGCAGATCCGAGCCCTAGCACAGGAGGGTGAAAGCAGGCTGCCGGCAGTGCTACCCTCACTTGGCACAAAGGCAGACAAGTTTATCCTGTATTTCTGGAACCCAGCATCTCCCCCAGGACTGGTTTTAATTTTGAACAGGGGAAAAGAATCTGGATTTACCTCCTGCATGGTAGTTTTTAACATGGGTGCCATTTGCACGGAGACTCTCACCAAGGTCCAGCTAGAGCTCTGCTCGAGTGAGCTGGAAACCCCCAGGCTGGTATCAGAGATGCTTTATATAGACAAGGTGGAAAAGATGCCTGTTCAAACAGAGGTGCTGTGAAAAACATCCATTGCTGCTTTTTTAATTTCCCCACAGTTATCAGATGTGCAAGCAGGGTCAGCCCTTACGAGAGTTTTGATGTCTTTCTCCAGCGCTGAATGTACCAAGATCAGTGCCTCACTCAGAACACAGGAGCTCCTGCGGGGTCACTTTATGTGTGTATAGAAATTTATGGATCAATCTGTATGTGTAAATGATCACTATTACTTTTTCTTGAACTGCACTAAATATATAAAACATATAAAAATACTTATATAGCTAAGTACCTGTTGTTTTATCTTTGGAGCTGGTCACTTTTATAAAGAGCTATTCATACAAAAAGAAAAAATAGGTACCGTGGACTGCAAGTATGGAGAGAGGGAGCTGCAAACTAAAGGACAACACAGAAAACAACTGCATTAAAAATTCCCCATCTCTGCTCCAATCAGGGATGGCTGATCTCTTTTTTGCTATACTGTCATGACCTATTTTCTTTCCCTTTGTGACGGATGGGAGGTGAGGTTTTAAAGCCTGCCAAGAATGCATCCAGCCCTGTTCCTCTAGGTGAACAGCACCACAGACAAAATGAACTTTCTCCAAGTTTGCTCCCACCCCTAGATCCTTCCCTCCCTGTCATAATCCAGGCTCGAGTGCCATCATTTTCATATCAGTAATAATTACATTAATTATTCTCCTCAGTATAAAACTCATTAAGCCGGAATTTATGGTTCATTAACTCAGAGACAGAGTTCTTCCTCAGTGCAGTGGTGTGGGACCAGGATTATTTCTGTCCTGGCTGGGGGCACGTTCTAATCCATATCCCATGGCCACGCTCAGCATCACCTACTGAAGTGTGAACAAAGTCGTGTGTGCTCATGCAGGGGTATCACACCATGCAGGGAAGGTGTTTCTGTACCACAGGAGGACTGGAAAGGTCAACAGCCCTGCTGCAGGACCAGCTTGAAATGCATTTTCTTATAGTCCAGGGAAGATCAGGTGTGACTAGCACACTAAGAGCAGCCAAGGGAATACTTACAGGCATGCGACGTGCCTGGGTGGATCAGGACTGTAAAGCACATGTTTGGTGGCATGGAAAAAGGTTTGTACTAATTATAAGGAGATCCAGCTCCAAGTTTTCTACCAAGTTGCTGTAAACCTGCAGAAGTCACTCTTAGCACAGAGAGATGCTTCACCTAAGGCAGCCTGGTTGGGTGGCTGGACACAGTCAGGAGTGAGATACTTGTCCAGGAAAACATCACACCTAATTTGAGGGCAAGCTCTAACCGCTCCCTTGACATGCCACGGATGGAGAGAAAGGAAGGAAGATAAGCAGCTGCACATCCCCTGCCTAGGACACAGGGTCCATCCCAGCATGTTTCAGACAGGCATCCCAAGCTCCCAGGCTTGAGCGCAGGCTGCCCCAAGAGCTGGGAGTGAGAGGCAGGCTGACCTCCTAACGGACCGGCTGACAGAGAATCCATTTCCTGAGCACAGGGCCTCCTCCACACTGCGCAGGTTTCTACCACGCTCCCTAATTACTGTAATTAGGCAGTCACGCTAAGCGATGTTAGACAGAGGGTTCGGAGTCATTACAGGCCTGCAGAAGATTAAGCCATCCCCGGCTTCAGTGTCTGAGCTCTTCTTCCTGATGGTGACGGCGAAGATTAGAGTAGGAGATAGAGCTTTATGACATGGGGTCACATCACTTGTCACAGCACTTGGCTTCATCCTTGTCAGATATGGCCGGCACAGGAGAGGGCACAGCACCGGCAGCCTGTCCATTCCCAGGGACCTCTGCATCCCCTCCGTTCCTCAGAGGCGGACAACTACCCCGAAGGGAAGTTTTGAAGCTCTGGAAAGGAAAGATCCTTGTGACTGCCACAGAGATGATACAGATGCTTGATCCCTGCTTGTCTATTTTGTCAAGCATGAGAATAAATGCATATTTGAATTCGTGCAAGCAAAAAGTCCTTGGGCAGAGGGGAGCTCAGTTTCACACTATTCACTTGAGAGCCACCATTTTCTCCCTTCTCTGGTCCCTTTAGCTACGAGGTCTGAGCTTAGTCTGTCACCAGGTACATCAAACACCACGGTGATCATGGAGTTTAAGTCTGTTCCCCTATGGTTTTATACAGCAGCCTGATTACCTGAGAAATGGCCTTCCCTCAGCTGCTTGCTGACAAGAGCAGAGGACTAAACTGGAGACAACACTTGTAATCCCAGAGCTGCACTCCCTCCCTCCCTCCGCAACCTTCTTTTCCCTTGAGGGCACCCAGTGTTTTGCAGACCTATTCACACAGGCAGCGAGACACACTGTGTACAAGAGACAACGGCTCAGTTCACATACAATCGGCATCTAATTCATTTCTTTGTGAATGTGAAAATCAATACTGTTTATAGCATCCACAAAGGCTCTTCAATCAGTCAGTGTCCTTGTTAAGTTCGTTTCTGGCTGCCAAAAGAACCTTTCAGGAGGCGATTCTATGAGCTGAATAAGGAAAATAATGACTCTTACTTCTCTAATGAACCCTGAGAAGTCTCTAGGATTCTCCCCCTGCCTCCAGTAGAGGGAAAGTGTTTCTTGCTAATCAGCTTTATGGAAAAGACTGGCCTCTCTTGGAATATGACCTGGCTAGTAAAATTTTGTGCTTGAGTTTTCTCCTCTGTGCTAGTTTGAAAATCTTATCATCACCAACAATGACCAAGCCCCAGGACCACTCACTTTCCACCTGCTAATCCCCAGGGAAAAGCAGGATGGTCACTGTCACCTATAAGCATCACCCTGAGTCATGCCCAAGGGTAGGAAAACCCCAAAGGAACAGGGCTCCATCTGTGGTGCTCACACAGGAGTATCTCATGGGGAGGAATGCATTTCTGTGCAGGGTATAGAAGACAGCAAAGAAACTTCATGGTAAATCCAGTGTTCAAATGATTTATTTTTTTGATTTGGGGCTTTTTCCTCTGTTTTGGAGACCAATTTTCTCTTCTTTACAAAATGCTACAAACACGGTCACAGAATATCACTGAAGTTGTAGAATTTTTTTTGAGCACCGGATTCTTCTGTTCCTATTCACTCTGCTAATTACCCTTTTAGTTTGCTTTTCTATTTTCACAGATCTCTTGGTTTATTTATATCTACCTATCTGTAATGATTTCAGAACCATTACTCACAGCAGAGCCAGGAAACATTACATTTCCCAATTTACAATTGCAATTACAATATCCGTCAGAAACAAATGCAGCTGCCTTTAATTTTAAGCAATATTTTGATCATCATAATTAAAAAAAAAACTTATAGTATTGCACACATTAGAGAAATTATATTAATTTCCTGGCTGCCTTAAAAGGCATGCAAAGTAGTGGTCGTAGATGAGAGATTTAGGGGAAGAGTTAACCCTTTTGGTTGCTTTCACTACTCTTCAAGGCACATCAAAAGCCTTAACAATATTGTTTTTGAGAGTTAACTTCACTGCAGAATTTAATATGCAAGTTCTTTGTCCTTCAACCTTTTTTTCTCCTACTCTTCCTGAAATTGCTAGTTACTAAAGGATGTGTGTGCAAACAAGAACATTTTCCTGTCACTGTTCATTTCAGCTTTCACATTTCAATGTGTGGGGACAGATGAAATCCAATTGGTGATATTATAATTATTCCCAAAATTGCATATTACAATCTCAAAACCAAACTGTGGCAGATCTTGTGAGTCTCGCTGTGCTTTCCAAGAAAGAGTATATGCAGCACGAGTTCGTATTAGTGACAGGTCCTGTCCAGCTGGGTGCCGTGCCACCTAGGAAGCGTCACTGTGCTCCAACTCCTATGACCTAACCAGTCAAAACAATGGGAGAAGGGAAGAGTTTTGAGCCTGGCCAAATGGGCTGGTTGACGATACCACGAGATTACATCATAGGGGCATGGAACGGGACCTGCCTTTGCACCTCCCCTATTCCAACCTAAACCATCAGTCCCAGAGCATTTGATCCCGGTGTCTTCTGTGAGTCTGAAGAGCATGATCATGTTTGCAAGCAACATCAGTGCAGTCAGAGCAAAACAAAGCAAAGAGCACGAAATTGTGCCCAGGGAAACAGAGCTAATGACCAGAGGGGTCTAACAGAGCAGATGTCCATTGGTGTCTGCTGAGGTTTACACCCTCTCCAAAAGACCCATAGGGCTGAGTAAGACTGGGCAGAGGGATGAGAACTCCTTACACGGTCCCAGGCAGTGGACATAGCGCTAACAGGCCAGGTGCCTTGCCTGCAGACACATCCCTTGGAATGCCCCTCTGCTCCCAAATCACTCGGAGCAGCCTGCCTTGTGTTCTCTGCGAGCAGCTCTTCTCCTGCATCGGCAAAACACACACACGCAAACCGCAGCCACAGGGGAAATGATGGGTGCTTGTATATTCTGTCAGATAAGCTGAGGGAGAGCAGCCGGACACTAAATGATCTCATCATAATTCCCTCCTTTTCTATCAGGGTCTGAAACCTGACAACTCATCTGACCACGGATTTCCATCACATGCAAGATGATGGAGATAATTTGATACCTGTCTGTAAGAGGTCAGGAAGAGAAGCTTTTTTTTTTTCCCCCTTCAAGCACAATGACACATAGCCACAATGCAGAAAGAGACAACACCATTTCAAATAAAAAATATAAGCACGAGAGAGGAAGGGCTGGCTTCTATGAATTTTCCTTTAGATTGGCCCCTCATCAGCCACCGTGATCACATCCTTAATTCCAACCTCAAAAGGTCAGTTCATTTAAAGAAAATCAAGCTGTATTCAGTTTTCTGCACATCAGTTCTTGGAGTACGGAGCAATAATCACTCCCTGATCAGAACCTGTTTGCCATTATCTGCCTGGTGTTGGTGGTTGATATATGAAGCAATTTTGGCTGTGACAGTTCCGTTCTGTGTGCATGCAGCTCCTTCTTGGTAAAAACTACACAGGATTGCTTTTTGTTGTTGTTTTTTTCCTTTGTGCTTTCTTTTTTTTTTTTTACCGAGGAGCAATATTTTAAACTAAAAGGAGTTTTCAAACCGTAGTCACCACCATTCATCTTTACAGTCTCTGGGTGCAAACAATCTCTTCATTAGACACTGAATTTTTCTCCATTATAGCACTATGTGAATGTATTTATCTGGTCATTTATTAGAAGTCACTTTATGGGGTGCAGGGAAGGAGAGAAGCAAATTAAAGCAAAAGACCTTGTGTGCATGCACACTTGTACATTACAAGTGGCAAAGTCTAAAAAATATCCAAACTTAGTAACAACCATAACTCTACAACCAATTCAGACAAATACACAGTGAAAACATTTCACCTACTGCAACGATGGGAAGAGAGGTAAAGGGAAAAACGGGGCTGTCATGGAACATCCTCCGGCAGTGGTGAGAGCTGGTGCACTGGGGCTAGGGCTGGGGAGAGACGTTTCTCTGGAAATGCTGCGGAGGCTTTGTTCGCTGATGGCACCGGCTGCTGCTTTGTCTGAGGACACGACTGTCTACCTGCCTGCACCGTGTTTCGAAAGATCTGCAGGAAGACAGGACTGAAGCGTAACAAGGACAGTCAGGTTTGATCATGCCAAGGCTGTGCTTTTAGGATTTCCTAGGCCTGTCCTAAGCTTTATGTTTTAGTAATGCCTGAGGGCCACCTGATCAGAGGCTGACTGTACAAATTCGGCACCTACTCACACCAGGATCAGATGCATATGCAATGGGCAGATTAGACACCTCAGCTGCCTTTCACCAAGTACTCATGCATGTGCTGGTTAAATCCCCTCCTGGATCTAAGGGAGCAGAAGTGGCTCAGCAATGTAAGAAAATGAAACAAGGGTGATCCTGCATGGCAACATGGGGCACTATCAAGATAATAGGTGATTTTTCAGACTGGTTCTTTATTGACAGGTTTGTTTTGATTTTTTTTTTTTCCCCTCAGAAGCCAGCAGTGGAGTAATCCTCTTGGCTGGGTGACCTCACTTTACAAATCAAAATGTGGTAAATACGAAAAATCATTTTCTCTCACAGCACAGGCACACACAATATTCCAAATACACATTCTTTCTGCATCATCTTCTCCTCCAAGCCTAGTTTTCACCCTAGACTTTCTTCCTAGCCCTTTTGTTCCTTATATTTCTTCTCCTGGATATAGTCTCACACTAATAATGCCCATTTCCCCCCATGGCATGAATTCTGCACTTGGGCATTGTCTCAACAGCGCTGTACTCTAAAACCAGTCGCCGTGTTTGACTACAGTCAGACCACTGACTTTCTACCCAGCGTTATCCTTGGAGCATGTCTGATGAGATAAAAAGATTCTCCCCGACTTCTGTACCTGTCACACCATCATTCCCAAGTTAGTTCTGCTAGTATGCTGTGATGCTGCTAATTTCAGGGATACAACTGTTTTCAGGTTTATTTTGTTTCCTCCTTAACACTTGTATTAAAAAAGACAAATGTTTCCTCGCATATTCCAGAAGGCTGCTTTGGTTCCTCAGAGGAGATTTGTAAAGACTAAACCATAAGAGACACTACTTCCATCCAGATATTCTTAAAAATTTATAAAAACAGTTTATAGCTCAACAAGAGCATTTAGTCTTTTGTGCTTAATTTCCACTGTGAATCTTGCCCTCAGAAGTGTGCTCATGTAGCAATTCCATGCTAAAAATGCCAGGCAAATGCATGTAGGTATTTGGCCTATCCAAAAGCTACCAGGACATGAAACAGGATTATCAAGCTAGAACACAATAAAAAGACATAAATTGAGAAGAGATGAAAGTAATTTTCGAAGCAAATAAAACATTTACATGGGAATCATGCCTTATAAATAGAAACCCAGCAAATAGTATTAGACCACTTGTCAGTAACACAAGCTAAGGCCAGATATGTCTCAAACACGTTCAGGTGTTCGGTGTATCCTGAGAGCTAAAGCAGGGCCAGGTGGAATAGGCAAACTGAATTGTGTAGGTCACCTCAGGTCCCCAGTGAGCTGTGAACAGGCTGCAAGCAACTAAATAACTGAGAAGTGGCAAGTTGCAACTGCATCAGGGTGTGTAATTATTTGTTTAGTTGCTCTTTAGGTGAATGGGCATGAGAGCAGCCTTTGTGACAGATTCCGGGTCAGGGAGATTTTTAGCTCTTCCTGCCTTGAAATCCTTTGTGTGATAACCACTCCAACTGGAGAAATGCCTAAGAGCTAGTGCAACACTTGCTACAACTCACAGGTGCCACAACGGAGACAGGAAGCCAGCCAGGACTAGGAGAAAACAATACGATTTCATTGTGTAAATTAGGGAAACAGCTGTTCAGATTACATGGGTGAGCAAAGCATAAGCAGCTGGAGATGAAAATACAGCCCCTTTTCAGCCCTTCCTTCAGGATCCCCAAGCAAGAGAAAGGGTACATATTCTCCATTTTAGAGACAACAAACTTTTGCACAGAGGGACAGAAACAACTTGACCCTGAATCAATAGCCAAGGTAAAAGAGGAACCTGTAATCTTGCCTCTGTGCTTTCTTTTCCTCTTCTCACACAGAGGAAAGACCCTAAGGACCCAAACTAGAAGAAATAAAAGTCCTTGGAGGAACTTACACAAGAGCATCTCTGGCCTGAGGTCATTGCTGGCCTAACAAGAGCAGAAGGGCTGGGGGCCAGTGTTGGGGCTTTAAGAGGTGCTCAGCACACTGCTCGCTCTGGGCTGCTCTATCTGTGCACAGAAAGGGCCTGCTAAAAAAAATTGATGGATGCAGCATCTTTCAGCAGTCAGAGCTGAGCCTCTGAAACAAAGCCCTCAGATGAAGTCTTTAATTAGATTCAGTGCCTCCTCACCAGCATGGACTCTCAGTGTATTACCCCACCTGAGCCAGATTCATCCCCTGATGAGAGACAAAGAAAAAAAAGAAAAAAATCTCAACCACAAACCAAGCTGCAATCAATTCTAATTTGCCTGGGACATGATACATTTTTTGTCTCACCTGACACAGGCTCCAAGAAGCAATTTTTAAATGTCACAGCTCATGACCTGCGCCTCTCCTGTCTGCTTTCAGGATTCTTTCCTGCCCAGGCTGGGAAATGAGGCTGCCAATGAAGAAGGTGTAGCAGCCCCTGGGAGACAGTTTCACTTTAATGCCCAGCATGTTCAGCTTTGGATATTCTATTGAAATGGAGGGAATTTGTTAAGCTGATGAGGGAAGGCTGCAGTAGAGAAACACAATAGCAGAGTGGGATTAGGCCTGGAGTAAGTGTCTGTACTTTGGAGGATTAATGAGAAAACTGCAGTGGATTTTACATGGTGAAAAGGATTCACTGAATGCTTTAGGTGAAATGAAATTAGTCCCACTCATGCTCTCTGAGCCTTCAAACAAGAGAAAAGACTGGAACCTGCCCATCACATGTAATAACCAGATCCCCTCCAGCTGTCTTTTTTTTAATGGAAAATTCCAGTGCAACACTGCTGGCCACTTATTTCCACTTACTATGGCAACCCAGACTCTTTCTCTGGGCAGCAGCTCTTCTAACAGGCCATGGGACACTGCCAGGAGGTGTCTCTGGTCCAGCCAGCTATTGATATCTCTGCTGACTGTGTCAGCTGGACTCCTCTGCTTGGCTCAGGCCATCAGGACTGCAGGTAGGGCCCTGGAGCCAGCAAGAGAACTCAGGCCTTCAGCAGCATTGCCCTGATCTACACCAAAAGAATTCTAAGGGTGAACGGCTCTTGTCCTCATCTCTATTGCCTAGCCAGGGACTAGGAGTTCCCTTGATCAGCTTGGCTTTCCTAACAGCATGTGGCAAATACAACAAAGCCAGCTCTGTGTCCTCATATGAGGCCAGGGACCCAAGAGTCCCCTGAGATAGTGAGGAGAAATACTCAAATACCCCAAATTCTAGATGCTCAAAATACTTGCAAAAGAAAAGGCTAGCAAGGACAGACAAAGCAATGAAATGAGGAAGAGGAGAAGAAACTAGAGTTCTTGAATACATCAGGGTTTTTTTTCCAGAGGAAAGGTAGATCGATTAAATAAGCATACAGATGGATGAAATCTTCCTGGGGTCACAGTGACCTGTGAGAGTTACTAGCAGAGGGCTTTCCAGATCTCTGAGGGAAGGGACAGGCCAGAAAAAGCGGACTTATTGATGCTACAGTATTTACATTGCATATAGCTGATGATCCTGGACACACAGAACAAGCCATTAAGAGCAGCTTGGGCTGGCTCATGCCTCCTGTGTGTTGTCTTCCACTCCATCATTCTTTCTAATTAGGCACCTCTGACACACAATTAATCCTATTTGCCTTCAGGCTTTTTTATCTTTACTCCTGCTTTTATCAGACAGGGAATTAGACTCTGTTAGTATGTAAAGTGCATTGCATGGACCTGGCTTTTCATGGGGATTTGGAGGCTTTTAAGAAGGCGGTGTCTAACCCATGATCTTAAAAGTTTCTTATGAGTAATTAATTTTTCTCTTTTCTTTTTCTAAGCACATTGCTTATTTCATCCATGCTCATACAAACAAAAAGGCAAGAACGTGCAAGTAGGACCGAACTCAATTCAACCCTCCAGTGTCCAGTTAAACCCAGCTTTCACCAGTCACCATCAGCAGCTGTCGTGGTCCTACTGCTCCCACTGAGGAGTTTGCTCCCATCCCAGGCTTTATTTGAGAAGTCCACAGACCTGCTGCTGCAGTCCCAGCCTCTGGGAAAACCTCGCAGTAAGTCCAGCTTGGGCTCTGTTTCTCCTCCCAACAAACAGTCTCCTGCTTTAATCTTCCCCACTCACTCCCCAGTACTGATGTCCCCTTCAGACAGGCTCTGAGTCCCAGTCTTGCTGTCCTGGGTGTGTGTGTGTGTGTGTCAGGGAACACAGCTCCGAGGAGCCACCTCGTGAACCTTCAGCTGCGTCTCAGCCTTGTGCTCTCTCCAGTCAAAGTGCACCACAGTGGCTGGTACATCTCATCACTGGGAAGTTAATGAAATAATGATAATGAAATCCCCACTCCACTCAATGAGTTGCAAGTGCAGGCAGCAGCGGCCGCCACACCAACTATTTATCACTGTCAAGATCCCCCGCAGCCCAAACCAAGAGCAGAACCAAACGAAGAAGGTTTGGCTCTATACTGAGTGCAATCTGCCTGTCACTTCTAATACATATTCCTCTGCATTAAGGGATGAGCTGCAGGGGCTGCCAAGGCTGAAGGGTTAGGAACCACTGAGAGATGAAGTGCTCCAGATCCTGCACAGCTCACTTGGGCCAGTGATGGGCCACATCACAGACTGCTCCTGTCTAGACTCCAGCTCTGCTTAGAGACCACACAGCTGCACCTGCAGGCCACAGCTTCTCCAGCAGGTAAGGAGGTAGGGCCTTTCAGTTGCTTCAGGCTTTACTGTGCCCTGAAAGGATTAAAATCACCAACATCCAAGCAAGAGAAGAAAAATGGGAAAAAAAAACCCACCAGAAGTACCAGCCTTGAACTCATAACACTTGAGCCAGTCCAATGAAAAATACCACTTAGAGCAACAATGAAGATGTTGAACTATACACACATACTATGCAAGCATGCAAATACATACAGAGGTACAAGAAAATATGTTAAAACAGAACCCGTGCCTTCTGGATGACGACCGGGCTTTGAGTAGAAAAGTTGCAGACAAGACATGGCAGCAGATGGGAGCACCCGAGCCCAGAGGCCTGGTGATAACTGAAGAAATCCAGAAAAATAGCTGTGCTGCTCCAACGTCGTCCTCACAAGCAGTGCTGCTCGGCAGTGTGCAGCCAGGACCAGCAAAGCACAGGCAAGGAGGAGGAACAGGCCCCGACAGCCCAGCAGCTGGGGTGAGGGCCTGCCCTTATATACTGAGCGCCCCCCATGGAGCGCTGTGATTGGTCCGCTCGGGTCACCTGACCCATCCTCCCCACACACCCAGCTGCCCCTCTCTGCCCTGGCAGCTGCCTCTCGGGCAGGAGC
>NW_009698580.1:60318-67305 GCF_000703405.1 Apaloderma vittatum | reverse complement strand
CCACGGAACCCCTGATCCCGGGGCTCCACACCACGATGGGGACTGAGGCCTTGTTTAGGAAACTTGGAGCCCTTGTTTAGGAAACGGAGAAGCGGGGAGAGGTCGTAGCGCTCACCCTTCCTGCTACTGGATCAGCAAGAGCTGTGTTCCCTGCTCCCAGCCCTCCCCACAGCCACCCCTGAGGTCAGGCCTGCTGCTCCCGCTTTGTACCCATGTTTATTTGCTTCCTGTGAGAGAGTGATTAGCAAGACACTTCTGACTTCGCAGGTACTGCAGAAAGCTGCACCTTCTTCACAAGCTTCCTGTGCTGCCTTTTATATATCAAACTGAAATGTAATTATCTTCACGGTGCAGGGTGTAAATCAGAGTGTGTGTCAAGACGATTTCCTTCAGGGTTTTATTTTACTGCATAACAATATTTGACACAGGGCTTAAAGGTGCTGTTACCTGCCTAATCGTGTGAAACAATTTCATGTGCAAACAGCTGGTTAAGTGTGAAAGCTACCATAAAGCAGCTCCAGGGAGAGCTTTGCTTCCCTTCTCTTGAAACCTTCTTGGAAAAAACTACCTGGCATCTGAAGTTTCCCCATCAGAGAAACCAGAGAAACTGCTTTGCCATCCCGGTGCTGCGCTCACACACAGAGAAAACGGCCTGTCTTCACCCAGTGGGTGCCTGCATGCCCCTCTTCTCCCCTGATGTGCAAGGAAGCAGGAAATCAGGGGCTCCATCTGTGTTAAGCCCCTCAGGCCGGAAGGGATGAAGTTAATTTGGAAGGGAGGCTGACTGGGTGTGTTATCTAAGAGAGGGAGCCATCTGTAACCAGGGATGTTTCTCCAGCCTAATCTCTCCCAGGCAGATAATCTGGGGGTAGACATCAAGGGTAACTGCACCAAATTGTCTCTCTGAGCTGGCTCTCAGGTGGCTGTCTTCAAAGCATGTCACAAACCAGGGTGTCCGCTTAGAGAAGAAGGCAAGCTGCTTCAGGCAGGAGCCTGCAACCAGCTCCCTGGAGTCACACACACTGTCTGCCGGTGGTGCCAGTAGGACTGACAGAAGCAAGGATTTCAGGGCATGCTTTGGGTGGTGTTTCATCGAGACCTAACACTTTCAGCTGAGACCCTTCTCACTACAGATTTTTATGTTCAGTCTCTCTTGACATCCAGTTTCTGAGCTTGGTGTTTCAAGTCCTTGCACTACACACACACACAGAGGTACCCCTGGGTTAGCGAAGTCGTTACACAGTCTAGCAAGGGGATGCAGAGCTCATGGGGGCTGCAGGGGCACACTCAGGCAGTCCATGGGGGTACATGCAAACCTCTGAGTGCTGGGAGTCCAGCTCGGCTGAGCTGCTCCAAGGCCCTGAAGTCTTGTCGAGCAGAGGCTCTCAGTCGTCCAAACTCTGCTTGGACTCACACTTCCCTGAAAGGTAAAAAACTTTTTCACTTAGGAATGTTCAGGAACACCGAGATGAATCAAATCCAGATGTGAAAGCAATAGGCATAAATTAAGAGGTAACTGTTCTACAGCTACACAAATCTGAGCTCCCCTTCAGCTTTCACACAAGGTGCACTTTGGAAGCAAAGGGAGCACAGCTTCCTTTGCCGTGTGTACCAGGAGAAAAGCAAAGGGAGTGCACAACAGAAAGCGAAGGTTTGAGCAGCCCTCTTCTGCTTATCCTTAGCACAAATGCAGGCCTCAAAATCTGCCTTAGGGAGAGGGCAAAGGAGCAAGAGGCAGAGATTGCAATCTTGGAACAATAGTAGTTATTTATAAGGCTCTTTTTGTGCATTGCAGATCAAGGCCAAGAGGCATCTGCCTGAGGTCTGAATGAGGCAGAATGGGGCTGAAAGGGGCGGTGGGCAGCTGCCTGAAATCACCTGTCTCCAAGTCACTGTTTTCTTCTCCTCAGGGTAGCTGGCATTGTCAATGATGGTTTAACCTACTTAAAATAATAATCACTGTAATAAAGGCATTTTTAAAAATCTCCTAGCCTGAATGACTGCGTGGAGGGGTATGTGAACTGCTGTGCAGGAAGGCTTTCTGTGTGGTTTGCCAGTGAAGAGCAGTCAGCCAGCTATATGCTGTAATTTCTTTAATACACTCACAGACCCCCACCTCCCACAAGATGAGAGAATTCCTTTCCAGGAAGGGAGTTGTCAGGGACTGCCCCTTCCCCCCAAAAAAGATCTCCCTGTGGATTAAGACATTTCACATCTGGAGTGATATTAGATCATCTAAGTTTCTGATGCGTTCTGAAAAATCAAATGCCTCTAATCCTGCCCACCATCTGGCCCAAACCCTTCGCCAGCTGGTAGGTTCCCTTTTGCACGCCCAGAAATCTCTGTGCCAAGATGCATGCCCCAGCGTTGCAGGGACTGTAACTGAGCAGAACAACTCACCTGAGGCAGAAGCCATTGCTTCAGGTGCCACTGCGGGCAGATGCGATGGCAAAGGTGTTGCAAAGGACCTCAGGAGCCCTGGGGCCAGCTGCTCTGAGGGTTCATCAGCCTGACCCTGAGGCAAGTCCCTGAGGCAGGCAGATTGCTGAGCAAGCAGAAGCCATTCTGACACTGGGATCAGGAGCAGTGAAGTGGCATCAGCGCAGCAGCAATACTCAGTCCTCTGGGACACCCTACACTGCTTTGGGACTGAGCTATGCTAACATATGGGTGGCTAAAGACCTTGAACGGTCTTGTTGCAGTGCCATCCTGGGTAGAAAGGGCAAAGCCTGCAATCTCCCAGCTGTCTGAGTTGCACAGGAAGGCAACAGATAGAGCTGGCCCTGCGATTTATCTGAGTTTTGTTTCTGCTCCTCAATACGAAGCCCTTTTCTTCCCCACTCCCTGTGCTTTGAAGACTTTTCGATCTGCAGAACATGAATGTCCAGCAGCCTGTAGCTCACTGTCACACTTCATAACTCCTCTTAATGAGGTGCAGACCTCACTCTTTCTCTGACTCCAGCTTTGATAGGGTCTTGGCTAAATCCGTCGCTGCTCTCCCACTTGAGAATACGTGGTTGCTGAACTCAACTTGGTGTGGTGGCTGGCAGGTTGGCTGGCCAGGCAAGGAGACATCAGAATGAGTGGGCTGGAACCTACTCTCCCAGAGCGTTTCCCCAGGCTCCGGATAACCTGGGGAGATGAGAGGCTTTTGTGTATTTACCAGATAAATGCTCACTGAGTCACTGAGAAGAGCATGACACAAGCTGTGCTAGGTGTGCACTGAACAGCAGAATAGGAAGACAGGGCTGGCAGCGGATGGCAAGGAAAGATAACAAGATTGTGCATGGCTAGAGGTAGGTAGTCAGGAGCAGTGCAGCCCCTATTTTTTCCTCCATCAGCATGCTTATATGAGCTCACTGTGCTTCAACATTAATTGGGATACGGACAGTGCTTCCTAGAGCTCGCATACAGACTTCTCCCCGGGGTTCCCTCAGTTGGCAGGGACACCCTAAAGCATTCAGGTGGAGTTGCAATTTTCTGTAAGCAATATTGCTGCTGAATGGATTTACCCCCTCACGTCTGGGTTCACCGTGCCGGGAACTTTACACACAGTGACTTGGGAAGGTCAGGGCTCACACAGAAGCCAGGAAGCTGTGGGGAAAACCTCCTTTATCTATGTGTGCAGTGTGAAATTTTACATGCAAAACCATCGTGCGGGTGACAGGCTTTTGGCTGGGACACCAGACAGATGAGGTCCCCTCAGCCAAGAGACAACAATGGCAGCCCCGGGGGCTCTGCTTCTTGTCTCCTCCCCAGGCAGATCATTTCCATACTGAGCAGTGTTATTCATGAAGGTGCCTAGGGGCCCCAGTGGTGCTCAGAGACTTTTATAGAGCTGCAGATCGCAGCTGCTCCAGCCGGGGAATAACCAGCTGTGAGCAAGCGAGCGACAGATCTACCCGTGCTGGGGCCGTGGAGCAGCATTTTGCAGAGCTTCCACGGGATTAATGAAGAGGAGGGTGACTGTATCTGCACAGATCAGTCCTGAATGACAACCGATCTTTAATAACCTGTGGTTTGTCATGGTTATTTGTTCTTCCACTATGGTTTGGACAAGAGAGGAGGAGCCTTCATCTTCATCACTGGTGAGGGATGCTGAAGTACAAATCAACGTTTTTTTTACTCTAGAGGGCCATAAAGGAAGAGGTTTGTTTGCAGACCATGAGTGGGAAACGGGAGCTGTGGGCCAGTCCAGCTAGTTGTGCCAGTCTTAGAAGCAGGGGAGAGAAGAGAGGGCAGAGAGCAGCATGTGTGCGTGATAAGCAGTCGCTTTGAGAGAGCTATGGACTTTGCTCAGGCTAATGTAGGGACTTTTATTCTAAACCATTCATGAAACATAGCTTGAAAGTTGCACTTGCTATTGCTACCTCAGCCACTACAATCAAAGCTGAAGAAATATGTAGCTCAGGGAGCTGTGAGAAGCAACTAAAAATAAGGCAGGTCAAAAGGGAAACTGAGGGAGAGCAGAGCTGAGCAGCACAGCGACTGCTTCCACAACAGGGCAGGGCCCAGGGAGGGCCTAGGAGATGTAAAGTGGCTCCCCGGGGCTGTGGAGTTCAAGGGGTCTAAGCCCCTCCTTTGCTGCTGCATGTCTCAGCATTAAAGACAAGGAGAGTTACAATCAAGTCCAGAGCAAAAGGCAAGAGCAAATGTGCCTTTACCTGCATGGTGAGAGAACAGGTTTTGGGATTCTGTTAATCCTGTATGGATGATAATAACACCTATAAAAGACAATTCTCTCTGTAAAAATGTCAACATTTATTAGGTTCTGTGGTACAAGCAGCTGAATCTCACTGGGGGTTTTTTTGCCTAGGATTTTGGAGGGGACAAGAGGTATTTGCTTTTAACCTTATTTCACAATTGTGCCCAAAAAAGGGTGAGATATGGTGACCCTATAAATATCTAGACCAGTAACAGGGTCTTCCACATGCTCTTGTCACCCGAATTTCTTGCAGCCAGGCAATTTTATATCCAACTGTGATCTTAGCTTCGACACTCCTCACTCCCTTTTCATCCCAGTCAGTACAGCTGCTATGTGCACTGTTGAGCTACTGTGAGCTGTAGCTGCCCTCCACGGAGCCACTGTGTAGGATCTGTCTCCTCTCTTGGTCTGTCTGGGGACCAGGGAGTTCACACCTCTGCCTCCTGAATGCACTGTGCTAAATCCGGTGTCTGTGGGAAAGGCCAAGGAAAATGAAGAGCCTTAAAGACAAAATCTCTGGCCCTGCACCTGCAGGGAGAGTTGTCAGGTTCAGATCTGAGGCCAGCTGCTGGAAGACAGTTGCAGGATGAATTACTCCCAGCTCTGCCCTTGCCTGGAGAGAGAGATAACAGACCCACTATATGTCACATCCCACATGGCCTGTCTTTCCACCCTTTGCATCCCTAGATTCCTTCTATTTATACAATCTTATTGGCTGCTGCACAGACCTGAGGTATTAAAAAGAGAGCACCGTAAAGAAATCTGGCAAAGATTTTGCTATCTCCAGCTCACAGCAGAACAACATATGAAGCTGAAGGAGCATCTGTCACCACATGCAGAACCCAAAACATCCCCCCAAAGAACAGCACACTACTGAGCATCTGACAGGCAGCAGCCATGGTCACAGCCACTCTCTACTGAGAGTTGAAGTAAAACATCAGTGGCAAAGTGAGAATGTTGCATGACTTTCACTTACTTTCCACATGCTGGCTACAGCTTTCTCTTCATAGGATGGCCCAACTAACATCATGCAGCTACCAGGACTTCTGAAAAATACAGCTGAAGTAGATATAGTGATTATATACCCCAGCATCTATGGGGTACAGGCATGATGGATGCTGTTGATCTTTCTGCGCAACACTGAATTGCCTTCTTGATGGGAATTATCAATTTTGCTGCTATAGCAACCCCAAAAGTCACCTAGAGGACAGCCCGTCTGGGAGATCAAAGATTGTTTATTAGGGGGTGTCAGGGTTTCTGGGACTCTAGGCCCAGGCTGGTGGGTGAGAGAACCCAGGGACCATAGGAGAGGCAGGGTGGGGTTTCCCAGGCAGGGGGGGGCGGCCCGCCTCTGCCACTGACCCCAAGGCTCTTTTCTCATCAGAAAAGAGTAATCAGCCCTGAAAATTAGTGCTGGTCGTTAATGTCACAACTCACCTGCTCCTCCAGCATCTTTTCTGCATGACCTCCATCTTGCACACACCTGTGTAGGGTTTAATAACCCTGGGGCCCACTATTCCTCTGTTGAAATCCCTCTGTCGAAGCCTGGCAAGAGGTTCAAGAGTTGTAGGAGGGGACTGGAAAAAAATTGCTTTTTCTCATGCATACCATACTGTTGTGATCTCATAAGCTGCCTTCCCTTAGAAAACCAGGCTAAAACTGGTATACATCAACCATTTAAATTCTTTTCTGTAAATGTTTTCAAACACCGAAGTTTAGGAAAACTGCCCCTTTCAATTCAAAGAGCTTCAATTCAGCTAAATTTTTGTTTGCCAGCCAAAGATTTCACTGAAAAATTCCCGGACAGCCGCATTCAGCAGCTCAGAGAAACCAATTCCTTCCTTCCTTCATTCTAACCTTCATATGCAATAGTGTACATTTTTAGTCATGTTTCTGTCCATCTCTAACCTGATGTTGGCTTCTCATTCCTACCAAGTGTTTTAAGTGTATTCATTTTATCGAAAGACTTTGTCAAACCTTCATCTGTTTTTGCATCTAGGTTGCTAGCTCTGAAAAGAACACTTTCTTTTCAGTCTGACCCGCTGAACACTGATTGCAAGCAACAATTTCTTCTGCTTTCCCATCATCTCTGCTACGCCCTTCTTTTTGTCTGGAGTTTATGGTCATTGACTCTGCATTGTGTCATTATTTGTCTTTGTTCTGTGTTTTAACCTTTGTTAGAGACTCAGCCATTGTGCAATTTCTATTCAGTGACCTATAATAGCCTAATTTAGTTGGCATTTTGATCTTGGATTCCTGGTGAACAATCCACCATATCCAAT
>NW_009698580.1:37389-60287 GCF_000703405.1 Apaloderma vittatum | reverse complement strand
CTTTCCCTTTCTATTTTCATCACTTCCCCACTCTTTCATTCCCTCCTACCTTTAAAAAATCTCCTGTGTGTTTCCTTACCCTCTTCACATCCCATTCTCCCTCTCCTTTTCACCTGTTCTTTCTCTCTCTTTCTTTCTTCCAAATCAGCTTCCCCTTTCACCCTGCTTCACTCTCAACCCCCACACCATGTCATGCCACCAAGAGTGAATGAAGGCATCTGTTCATCCTCTCACAGTGAGTCTGGTAAGGAAACTGCTCTTCTGCTGAGGCTGGAAATTTTGCCAGAGCAAGAAATGTTGATAGATGGTCCCCATGTGTTGCCTGATCTAGTTGAGAGGCGTCCCTGCCCAAGACAGGGAGGTTGGATTAAATGATCTCTAAGGTCTCTTCCAGCCTAGGCCAGTCTATGATTCTATGCGAAAATGGCCAGAAAATCAGACTCTAGGGAGTAAAGCCCATTCAAGATCAGCAGCAAGAGCATGCGTGTGGTCTTCACCGTCACAAGAGGGAGTTGCTACTGCTCGTTTGCGTTTTGTTACTGCAGGCTGAGAAAAAGCAGGTGGACTAGGCAGCACTCCGGCCAGCTCCCGGCACTGGAGCCCTTCCCTGGATTGCTGTGAAGGGAGGAACATGCATCGCATCCTTCCAACCGCATTTCAGGATCCTCTCCCAGAAGAGTCCAGAGCGAGCAAACACATCCTGCCTGTGCTCAGCTGTGGTACAAACCCAGGAATGCTCTCCTCCCACGGGAGCTGCATTTTGTCCAGCGGGCACACACCTAGGGAGATGGGCACATGCAGAAAAATACCTAGTGTGTGTTTCTTTGGCAGCTCCTGAATCTCTCCTTTTCTGTCACCATGGTGGCATTATAATGAGAACATGAAAGGAAGATAACATTGAAGGGAGGAAAATAAGACCTGCTTTTTTTTCTCTCTCTCTCTTGTGTTTAGAACGAAATGCAAACCGTGGCACGCAGGCCTATCAGATCTGTCAGCACGACAACTGGCAATGGGAGGAAAAGGGAAAATGCTATTGTATCCATCATTCTGCTTGGTGGACTCCTCTCACTGGCTTGGGGATGGAGAGAGAAAACAGAGGGAAAACAAGATGTGGACGTTCAACAGGGAGCCAGAAACATTTGTTATCAAAATGGAAATGCGTCTCTTTGTTGATGAAGGTGTATCTGCTTCCCATTGTCTCTTGTGCCAGCCCAGTGAAAGGCCTTTTTGATGGCTCCGTGTTTGTGCACTGGCTATGAAATTGCTTTAGAAGACAAAGGGATTGCATGCTTATTGGTAATGAGAAGAAGGTGAGGGCTACATTTCTCTAACCCTGGCTCACCGCACAAGTGCAATTTCCCTGGGAGCAGCTGTCAAAGGCTTGCAGAGAAAATTGTAAGGCCGAGACAGGATGGGGGGCCAGTGATGAACAGGGAGAGTTGCTGCTCTTTTGCAGGGCTAATGTGGCCATCTGCTCTGATTTAACAGGCCTGCTCCACTCCAAGTGTTCTGAAGCCCTCCAGGCCACTCATTCCCTTCCCCACACACACTGGCAAGTGAGGACAGGGCAGGGGACACGCTGCTGCCTGCCACGTAGTGCCATGTTAGGCCACTGTCCAGGCACTGAGATGGGACCATCCCTGGCTGGGTAAAGGAGAGGAGGAATGCATAGCTGGAAGAGCCCAAGGGCTGTACATCTCTCCCCTTTCTACTCACCCTGCTGATCACCAGTGATCTTAGCTGGGGAGTGCACCAGGGAGTAGAGATGCATGTAAAGCAGCATCAAAAGCACAGGGATAGCACCCGCAGGAAACATGCCAGGCAGCATAACACCACCCAGCAAAGGTGTCAAAATTTCAGTACCCAAAGCACAGAACCCTCACAGCTCGGCTCCGTGAGGCAGTGATAGCACTGTGCTGTTATCCAGCTGCTGCATGGTCCACTCCTCTGGCATTACTGCACACCTCTCCTCACAAACACAGATGAATGTGCCAAAGCGTGGTTTGGACCTGGACTGCTCCCTACTGCTTCTCACACTCAGTTTCATGCATGATGTTGACACCACCCCTACTCCCTCCACTGCCCATCCTGCCTCTCCATCTCCGTTCTGTTCCATCCTCACACACAACCTGGAGCCAAGCATGGCTGTGTGCGTGCAAATGCTCTATCATTGCACACACACACACCCTTGCTCATTAACTAATAGCGGACTTAATAGGAATGTGTTTCTTTCTTCACCTTGCCTTGCTCAGATGGAAAGTTTAATCGCACAGTCATGCTCAGCCGGCCTCGCTCCTTTATCTGTGCAATAAAGAAATGGTTTCTGGCAGATAGACGCCTCCGACTGAGCTGTCATTTCACGCAGGGCCTTATCAGCGCTCACATATGGTGTAAGGCCGGTGGAAATGAGATGCGGGATTCGCATGTCTAACAAGCAGGGTTAAATGGGTTTTTTTTTTCCTTGCTTTTCCCCTCAGCTGCTACTTCTTTTCCCCTCCCTCCTTCTTCTCACTGGTTACAAGGCTGACAATGGCTTTAAAAGGATAGTCTTGCCTGGTTCCTGGGAAAAGATGTTAATTTATTGTAGTCTGTTCTTTATTTGATTATCAGTTTATTAAAACACCCAAAGGTGATAGCGTTTCTTCTAGAACAAATCCTCTGTTCTCTCCTTTAGTCTATTACCAGCACTACTGGCAAGACAAAGGCAAGTGGCTGCAGTTTGTTTGGAGGTCAATCCCCCTTTCAGCAGAAGGAGAGGCACCACCACCCTCCTCCAGCAGGCCTCTCCTGACCTGTGAGTCCCCTAGAATTGGAGTCCTCCTCAACCCTGTTCTCTCCTGCCCTGTGGCAGCATTCCTTCAGCCCTCAAAATCAAGTGCTCAACATGCAGTTACATTCCCTAATCCAGTCTTGCTGGAAGTCACCACAGGTAGAGTATTGCTGTCCAACTCCAGGAGAAGATGCGACTGATTTTTCTCAGGCTGTCCAACACGGCAGCAAAGTCCATTTGTATTCAGAGAGCCAATCCTCCGTGTTTGCACTCAGGGATGGAGTTATTGCAGCAAACTCTAATTCCCACTGGAAGCACTGCCTGGTGCTTCCAGCACCACTGAAGCTGCATCCAGCCTTGCCTCTTCCCCCATCTCTGTCAACTCCTGCAAAGCATCAGCCCCCCTCATCTCTCTCAGCAGCACAGATGCTTATTCCCCTTCTCTTGATCTGCCCTCCAGCTCAGCCACAAATGTATAGGAATATTTTTACAGTGACAGTAGCTTGTTATATACTGCGGTGCCTGCCACATAAAAGTCAGCAGCAACATAGAGGAGCGATTAATGATAATGGTTGACATTTTATACAGTGCCTTCCAGACTAACTGTTGCAGGGCACTTAGCAGGTTGCATCAAAATACAGTCCCTTGTGTTCTCCAGAGCCAGAAAAATAGCCCTATGGGGAGGGCAACGTGAAAGCTGGGTTAATGGCATGTGGCAAGCATTGTCCAGGAACCTGGGTGGGCAGGCAGAGGGGAAGGCTGACTCCCTTCCTTCCAAACCAGAACAAGTCACATTGATCTTTCAAACAGCTTTAACATTCCTCACTTGCATGTCTAGCAACACAGTCTCAGTGTTTCTTTAAGACATTGCTCTTTTAGTTCCTGGAGGATTTGGAGCAAGACTTGGGGTAGATTTACATTTGGCTGAGGGTAAAAGCAACCCTCTACATTCTTGCTGGACCTGCAGCTTGGACTCTAGGCAGCAGGACAGAAGAGAGGTGAAAGCCTTCCAAGATCTGCTGAACTCTCTCCTCTTCTCTCCCTGATGCTTACAGGCATTTTGAAAATAAAGCCGCCTTCAGCGCTGATGATTGTTGCAGGACAAGACATCTGTGGCCTGAATTAAGGCATGTCTCATCCATCCTGGGGAATCTGCATATTGCCAAGGTTAATGTTTCCCACACTCGGAGATGTTTCTGAAACATCTTCATCACTACCGAGGCCTGTCTCAGCTGACCTGGAATTTAATTTTCTTGCTTTCTCTCTCAGACATGTACAGCTGGGAGGGACCTCAGGAGAACATCACATCCTTCCACCTTTCACTGAAGCAGAATTGTATATATCCAAAACGTCCTTGCCAGATATTGGCAAAGCCCACCTTTATAAGCCTCTGAGGGAGGACATTCAATGACTCTCTCACTTCCCATGCCTTAATCCTGTCATAATTAGAAAGCTTTTCCTTAAACCTCACCTGACTTTTCTTGTTGCATTTTTTCCTCTACCATTTGTTACAAAAAAATAAATAATGAACCAAGTAGTTTTGCTGCCTCCCATGCTCAGAAAGAAGTTTTGACATGAGACACAGAAAATGAGCCTCACCCAGAACTTAATTTTTCGTTCCCAAGCAGGAGGCACTTGAGATTAAGGCCTGAGACCTAGAGAAAATTGATTTGCACAAGTAAGATGTGATAGGTTGATTATAAACCAGCACTCCAGGATTCATACTGCCACAATGAACGTGGTGCCTCAGGACATTAAGCTCCTGACTCACATGTCAGTGTTAAAGGCAGAGATGACTGAATAATTCATCAATAATCCTACAAATTTGGCTCCCATTCCTGTCTGTGAGCTCCCTGCATGAAGAAGTTCTTCCCAGAATCTACTCATTAGGTGAGGTTACTCATAAATATGGCAGAGGGACTCTGGATGAGAAACACTGGTCCTAGCAGAAGTTTTGAATCAGCTTTGCTTTGCAGCAGGAATTAGTTGCAAAAAATCAGGACTCGAAGTGAGAGCTATTTGGTTTGGCTATGCTGCTCACACGGCATTCTGTCTGTCTCCTGAGCAGATGAACTCAACTCCTGGAATGAGTTTCCAGGGTGAATACGAATATCACATTTGATTTCCATTAACGTGCTATAACATGGCTTAAAATTCACTTCTCTCAGCCAGACTGATCTATCTATCTGTGTGCCTATCTGTGTAATTTTATTTCTAGAGCACGCGTCACTGCGCCCTCTAATTATTAATTCGTCCACTAGAATGTTTTCTCCAAGTTCACATCAAAGATATGTAGATACAACTGGAGTAAATGAGTTGAAAAATGCAAACGGATACTGTCTGAAATCTGCTGGCCAAGACATTTCCCTATATCTAATCCCAGTCCTTTTAAATTGCTGAACAACATTCACAAATACAGAAAGGGGTAGGGGGCCGGGGAGATGCAGGTAAATGACAGTTTAAATTTGCTCAGGGGTGACAAAGTTCCACTGGAAATGGCAAAATCTGATGTAAGAGAGAAGAGTATGATCATTATTTGTATTGCAAGAGAGTCTGGGAGCCTTCAGCCAAGTGTCAGGACACTGTGCCTGCAAGCAGCCGGTAGAAAGACTAGAATGGCTCAACAGCAGCTTTCCAGTAGGCAGGAGGCAGCGATAATATCTCAAGACAAGGCACAAAGAAATGGTAGAGCACATCTTGAGAAACATGAAAGAAACCCGCACAGAGAAGGGATTACTGGGATCATTTAGGGAGTGACAAACCTCGAAGAGAAGGGGCTGGCACTTTTGTCTAACAGAAGTGGAAGGCTGAAAGAGCACCTGACGTCTGTGGCTGAAAACAGCAGAGGAAAAAGGAGGAGGGAACTTCAGTCTTCCAGCTAAACAGTAAAAAAGAAGGCAGGCAAACAGAGAGAAATGTTTGTGGCTCCAGTTAAGCCTGAAAGAAGAAAGAGGCCCAGGTCAGCTAGACCACTGGTACTTGTGAGGACAAACAATAACCAGACTGAAGATGCTCTCCATGCTGAAGCAGGTCACAGCCCGCAGAGAGGACCAAACTGGTCGTACTTGCCGTAGGGCAGTGCCACCGGGACTGCCTGTGTCCCTGGCCATTCTTTTCCCGCACATCCCGGAGCATTCCGCATTTGCATCGGGCAGGACAAGCCTTGGCTGCCCCACATAACCCACTTCACCTCCCCCAATGCTGGACCGCTGATCTCTAGCAGAGGGGCTGTAACCCCCAGACAGGCAGCATCCTTTACCCGACCAGCACCAAACTGCAGCCTGCGCTTTGTTTCAGCGGGTAGACTTTCACTGAAGTGGAAGAAACGAGCGCAGATTTCACCATCAATTTTCCCGTGGACCTTAAACCTTCCCCAGCTCGGAGGGAGGGGAAAGCAAAACACATTGCTGTCGGCAAATGTTGCATGAGTGAGTCACGCTCCCCTCACCCTGGTTCCCCATCGTCCCTACCAGGTGACAGCTCACGTGGGAGGATAAATATAAATAAAGAGAAGGAAGCTGAAGCATTTTGATGACTCATGCAATATTCATTCTGAATTAATTTGTACATGATTCTGTAAAAAAGATACATTCCATAAGATTATTTTTGCGAGCTCTAATTTGCTGCTGGCAAGGAGCAGCGTTTGGGTCTTTTATGGGTATTAGTTCCATAGTGTATAGCACGAGGCAGAGGAAGTTTAATTATGATTCACTGAGCCACATTGTGGGTATGTTTTAAAGCCACTTAATTAGTGTAGAAATATACAGCTGTAATTATCCTGAAATATGGCCTAATTAACCTATGGAAAACCCATACACACGGCTCAGGAAACTTGGAAACATTAATAGTCTATTAATATACCAGAGCTGACAGCCCATCGTGCTCACATTTGGGAACAGGAAAGCAGAACCTCCTTAGGCGTGATCTCCCATTGAGAATAGTTACCTGTGGAAGGTGCAGCCTGTCTGACCCTCCCCGGGCTGGGAAGGACCGTGGCAGGTCTGGTGCACCTCCCGCCACAACCTGCATATTTGAGCTGGGATGAAGTTGCTGTGGTCCCACTCTTCTACTGATCACTGCAGTCCCTGCCCTCTGTTCTGTCCTCTTCTTCAGTCCTGAAATCATGGCCCTACATCTGCTGTCCTACATCCTTCCCACTCACTGCAGCCCTCACTAGATATCCATGGAGGCTCAGGAAACTGTGTCCTCAGCCACTTCAGCTCTACTGTCATTTCCATCTCTCTGGAACTAGAATGCTGCAATGGACCATTCTCTTGTGGCTGAATTCTCAGCCCTGGAGCAGAAAGCAGATGATCAGAGAGATATCTAAAGCATAGCTAAAGTAAAAAGGCAATGGCAAAAGGTCTTGTGTTTATTCCTGGGTGCTAAAGCTGATAAAAACACGAAGAAGGAATTATCACCTCAAAGACACCTTGACGGCATAAGGTTTCCCGAACTATCTTGCAGAACCATGAAATGCAGAATTAATGCCCCGGCCCCCAGCTTCAACAGTTTATAGATGAGGAAACTGAGGCACTCACATGGAAATTAAATTCCCCGGCTATGCTTTCCTTACGCCTTGCTCTAACAATCAGATCATGCTGCCTCTTAGCTGGGAAAATATCCTGATTTTAATAGAACTTTGTCTTTTAGGAAAAGGCATTTACTTCCACTTGAGCTAAAGAAGCAGCAGAAAGACAATCTCTGAGTTGGTAGGGAGGGGTGATGAGGGCTGAAGGAGCAAAGTGGAGAGGGAAGACAGGAAGGCGGCAGCTGGTGTGAGGTGGTTCTTTAGGCAGAGCACATAACCAAAATATTCAAGCAGCATCTTTGTCCTTTGGTGATCAAAGCAACAGAAATTGAATCCGGCTGTAATCACGCACAGGGTAGTTTGCTTATAATTCCCCTAATTATGGAAGTGCAGAAAATTACTGCTCCATGATGAACTGAATAGGAAATTGAAGGCTCCCACAACCCAACTACGGCCACTGCAGCTTAAAGAGAAAAGGCAAGGGAGGTTCAGAGAAAAGGAGAGACAAAGAAATACATGGGAGAGCAACAGGATGTGTGAGCAGGGGTCCAGGGAGGGGAAAATCAAGACAGAAAGGTATTTGCCTCTCTCATCATCTGTGAGGACGGCAGTTTTGGAGAGGTGTGAGCTGAAGAGAGCACTGAGAGGAATACGGTCCGAGGATATTTTCCCTGTCTCTTAAGGCGGTTCTCACACCTGCTCACAGAGAGCTTTGCCCTCATTCTCTTCAGGCGAGCTGCTGTGATGGGTGGATCCCAGCTCACCCCCCCACTGCAACCAGGCAGGGCGGTCTGAGTAAAACTGTCCCACACTGGCTCCGTGGGTAGCTTTCTCCATCTGCTGTGGCTGAGTCTGTCCAAGACTAAGTGATGTCTCAAGGGGGAATTCTGTTTAAGTGGTTCGTTTGTCCTGTTTAAGCAGGCAGCATCCTTCAGTGTCTCTGGAGTCCCTCCCCTGGACAAACATTTGCTGCACTACGGTTCCCTAAGAGGGACTCAGAGCACACTTGCTCTGGATGTTGCATATTGGGTGTGAGAGAGAAGGTAGCTCCGTCTCTCTGAGGAGCACAGTCTGTGATTAAACAGAACACTTTGCTTACTTAGTATCAGTGTCACTTCAAAAGCTTTATATTAACTCAGAATGAATGAAATCAACGTTGTAGTGCAGACGGTGTGCTTCCCACATTCACGGGCGGCTGTTTTGGTTCCAGCTTCCTTTTCCCAGAACTGTGCACTGCAGTACATCAAAAGCTGCTTGCAGGAGTCAATTAGTCCTTCAGGGAACACCACCCCATTAGAAGCCAGTGCTGGGGCAGGCAAACACCACTGACAAGTGTAATTCATCCCACCAGCATGTTTCTGCTCAAAGAAATTCTCCAGTTCTTTTGAAATAAACAACAACAGAAAATAACCAGTGTCCCTAAAATCTGTATTTTTGCAGCTCTTCATCCGCAAAGGCCTTGGCAACTGTGGTGTGGTTCCCATGAGCAATCTTCAGTCGAGGGCTTGTGATCCTAGGAGGGTCCATGTGGAAAGGGACCCCAGGGGCTCTCTAGCCCTATCTCCTGCTCATTGCAGGGCTGCCTGTCAGTTCAGAGCAGGTCACTCGGGTCTTGGTCCAGTTTGGTCCTCAAGAGTTCCAAGGATGGAGACTGCACATTTTAGGCCATGATGATAATGAGTGATTTACGGGCTTAGCACATATCACTGGAAGAGGAGGAAGCCGACACGTGGGAAACAACATGGCAGAGCAAGAGAGAGGCTTTTGCAGGAGAATATTTTGTTCTCCCTCAGTCGTATACACTGGCTCCCCTTTGCCGTCACAGTTACTAACTCCAGCAATAACATGAGAGAATTGTCTGCCCTCCCAAGGCACCCTCAGAGCCGAGCCGACCTGGCAGCCAGCCCTGGGGCTCAGGTCTGTCTTTGCACACATCTCGGCTTCTGTTTGAGTCGAGGTGTCTGCAGTTCCTGGTAATAACATGGGACATTAGTCTACTGATGACTTTGCATAGGAGGAGGATTGCAATTAACATGATGAGCCTTTCTTGTGTTTTGCACATTGGCATGGGCCGTGAAGTCAGGGTAGCAAAATGATCCAAAGGGAGTTATTTATCTCGCTGTAAAGGGGCTGTGCTCCTGCAGAAGCCAGAACTCCAGTGTCAGGTGGCTGCTTAGGTCTGCGTGTGTCCACTGCCATACATCCATGCTCGGGTGGCACCAAGGGGACCAGCAGGCTTAGGGGTGCCTGCTGGCTGTGCCACTCAGCTACTCCAAGTCCAAGGGAGGGCCGGCCTCCCCACCTGAAGCCTGTCAGTATTCTCATGCCTATGTTCCCTGACCCGAAAAGCCAGATCTCTGCCTTTTGCTGAAATTTCTGGCCCTGTCAGTTGAGTTCAAGGGACAGATCCATTCGTCTACCTCAGTCAGTATGGATAAGGAGGGCACCTGGGTAGTTTGGGGTCCAGAAAAGCTGCCCCCAATGTTGCTTTGGAGGGCAGAAACTGTGAGGACCAGATTCCATGAATGTGGAGCCTAAAGCCCAGTCTCGCTGAGACAGCAGATCAGAAGCTTGCAAGGATTTCACACCAACTTGTTTCCTAGCAGACTTCACCCACGTTTTCAGATAACATGAAGCCTTCCATTCTATCTCCACCTCCTCCTTTGGAGCTTCATTAAAGTCGCGTGTCATTCCTGTCACTTTAAAAGACCATCCTTCCCGTTCCTTTTCCCTGTAAGCATTACTAACAATTCTAAGCAAGCTCCCTCAAAAATGAAGTTTCAATCCCTCCAGCATCTTTTGGGGTCCTTAAACACTTCCAGAAAGTAAGTGAAGTATTAACCATGTAAGAACTGTTCTTTCTCAACGAGGAACAGCGGTTTACTGGATGTAAAGCCCTGTAATGGAACAGAGTCTGGGTGCCCAAATTAGCTATCCCCCCTTCTTACACTCCAGATGTAATATGCACAGTCAGTGTCTCCTTTGTTTGTATCTCGTTGCAAAGCAAGATGAGTGCAAGGTTTTAAAGACTCTTAACACATGCTGTTGCACAGTACTATCTTTCTATTTCTGTAGCCAGGATTGTTAATTTTTCCCCCAAAGCTCTGTGTTTCACAGTTAACTTCCAATACAGGTTGTACCTTGTTTTGCATAACTCTAAATCATTTCATTGATTAAAAAAACCAAGCAATTATAAAACAAATATACAAAATATGAACAGCTAATCTTTCCCTTATATTGCAAGGATTAAATAAACAGAAATATCAGCAGAAAGTATTCTAGACACGTTGGGCTGCCATAAAACTTAGTAGGTGAACTGTTAATTTACATATTCCTAAAATAAAGTAGGATGACACTTTTGAAATTAAAAACTGATGATAAAACTGGCATTTAAAGTTCATTTAATATTGTTTGTTAAAATTCCACTGACATAGCTGTCATCTATATAGCAGATCCTATTACTAGAAGAAGGAAAACAAAGCGGGTGAAATCAAAACCCACCCGAACACTGAACAGTCTATTAAGACAGTAGATGAGAATTTGCATTATCAAATAATCCTGACAGGAGATTTTATAAATGAAAATATAAACTGTAGAGGGTTTAAAATGTTAATTTATACCAATAACTAGTTTTATAAACAGACTTGACTATGTTCCTCCTAGACACAATGAGAAAATGTTCTCCTGGGGGACTGGGAGTACCCAAAGAGCAGCAGTTGTTTTTCTGAATAACCACCTGGGATTAGGCGGAAGAAGTGCAGTCAAACACACAGTTTGCAGTGCATGGTCTGTTAGTACAGCGGGTCTGGCACTGGCTCTGCGTTTTTCTTCCTCCGTGACTCTGAGGATGGCCCTTGCCCACCCATTTCTGACCTGTAGGCTTGCTTCCCGTAGGTCTTTACGGCACCAGAAACAAGAAAAGCCCGCTCTTGGGCTATCTTGCCCCTATAATAATCCTCTCAACCTTTCCATGCTGCTCGAGCAGCAAATTCTCTTTCTCTCTGATTTAATGTCTAGCATGGGTTCTCATCCATTGCAAGGAGCTGTATTCTGATGGGATTGCTGCTGGCACTCCCCAGAAAATCCCCCTGCATCTCTGGATCCTAAAAATCAGGCAAACCGTGAACCTTTACTGCCAGGTAGCAATACAGAGCTAGCAGTCCCCAAGCTGACACGTGAGATGGCTGCAGAACACTGAGAGGGAAGCCATCCCTTGCTCTGAAGCTTGCAAAATCGTTCCCACCGACCAAAAAGATGCAGAGGAAGACTCTTCCTGCACAAAGTGGAGCATCCCAATTTAAATTACAGATGGCTCATGCACTATCTAAAAGAAGCTAGATATCTGGTTTTCTTTTTTGTCTGTTTATTTATTTCCCCTTACGTAAATATGGAAGGAAAGCATTGCAGGTGAAATGGTGCATGGAAATTAATCTGGTTCATAGTCCTCATAAATATTAACAGGCTAGTAAATATGTAACCTTATTTCTTTTCCCCTCTGCTCTCATCTCTTTCAGGTTATTTTCACCAGAGAAGGTTAAGTAGTTGTGGAGGTTGTGTTGGTAAATGAGACCATGGCAAAAGGGAAGGTTTTCATCCAGACCCGGTGCCTGCAGTGGTGCAATCAAAGCAGCGCTGCCTGCATGAGAAGTGATTCTGCACCAGGATGGAAGGGGCTCTTCACTGTGTGGCTGCAGAGCATGGCCTGAGGAAGGTTCTGCCCCACTAGCTTCGTTGGCCACAGGGGTAAACTGAGGCACCAAGGGGTGATGCAGCTCCCTCCAGCAATTTCACCAGATAAACAACCGAGTGAGAAATTAATAGACACTTCCATTTGCACTGTAATAAAATATGTGCATGTGAGGAGGAAACAGCGGAGGAAAACTTCCCCTAGAGATTAAAACAACAGGCTTTGTCTCTAACCAATTCAGTGGGGGCCTTGGAGGATAGCGATACCTGCCTTGAGCGAGATGAGAGCTTTGTGCCAGAGTGAAAAGGGCTCTGCAGCATGAAATGCAGAAGTGGGTTTATAACGCTCAGATTTATCTGTGTCTCTGAGCATTCACAATATTACTAATGTGACTATTAGAAAAGCAAATGGATGGAACTTTTAGGCCATATAATCCCCCAAAGTATGGCTGCAGCCATAAAAATTGTTTATGGGCAGTGCTCTTAAGTGAACTCAGGCAATGGATGCCCTGAGAGGGACCAGGGGGAGATGGGGACAGGAAAGGGTCAGTGGTCCTCCCTCAGCAGCAAAGGAGTACAGAAGAGAGACATTCTCTGCAGTGGGGAAAGGGTCTGCTCAGTCCCTCCAGCCTGCAGGAGCTTGGGGCTGTGCAGAGCACTGTGTAACTTGCTGCTTCCTCTGCTTCACCTCTGCTTTCTGCAGAGTATATCTGTGTCACTTCTAACCTTTGCTGCAAAAAGCTGCTGAGGCTGGAGAAACTTGCAGGGTTTCTATCTCATACTAAGCCTCTGGGTCACGGGGGGATGCTCTCCACACATGTTCAGATTTGGGACCAGGGAGGGGGATGCTGCAGCACCCTCCCCACAGCACACAAGTCTCATGCAGCTACTTGGGGGAGAAGAGGCTATACTGCTGCTGTGTTAGCTGTACGTCTTTGGCAACTACTGGTGTCAGGGGAAGAAAATCAGCATGACAAAAACCTTGTTCTCACTTGTCCTGGGGCCACAGCTGTCCCAAGCTGAGCCAGTGCTTTTCTCAAGGCTAAATTCATGCCTCAAGCTGCAAGCTGTTTGGAGTTCCCCTCTCTCCATGCACCTCTCTGCTCCTGCCCATCTGCACCACTCTGCAACATGGAGCAAAGAACCACACATTTCAAGAAGAAGAGTGTCTTTGCCAAAGCACCCTTCCTCCTCAGATAGCCCAGGGCTGATGGAGTCAGAGAGCTGGCAGCTGGGCTTGCTTATTGAACAAAACAAACCGGCTGCCAGGGAGCCTGAGTTGCCTCCTGTCACGTGCAAACCAGCACAGAAAGATTTGTGAAATTGGTGCGTAGGATTCCACTGTCAGACCTCCAGATATGGGCAAAGTCCTTCCCCACCAGTCTGGACCTCTTGTAGCAGAGATTAAGCACCATGAAGGTGCAAATTGCAGGACCCCTTCCCCTAAGCTCTTCAGTACCCATTCTGCCTATTTGCACAGCAACTCCTTCTCTTGCCTCTAACTAGCAAAACGGTCTGAAGCAGCAGAATCAATTGTGTCCCTTCCTTCCAGCTCCTGTGTGTCTGGGCCAGGCCATGAACTGGTGTCCTCCACACCGAGCATCAGCAGAGAAACACCTTTGTGGTTCACGAGCCAGAAGAGAGAGCGACAGAGAGACCTACATCAGACACGCTTTTTAGGAAAGGACAGTTTCTCTAGTAACTAACACTTGTGTCCTGCTGGTTTTATTTCACGCATCTCTGTTTTTCCATGCAACAGTGCAAATGCTGTAGGCTTCAAAGCAATCGTGCCATTTTCTGTTAGCTGATCTTTTAATGCCTAGATTTATGAGAGATGGCACCCTATATTTTTGTGTTTACATGGATCATGGCAGAATTGGAAGATTTCCTGTTTTCAAGGAAGGTTTCCTCCCTTTTTGGCAGAGAAAATGAGTATGTTTTCAAATCTAGCCTATATGAAAGATCACGTGGCCATGAAAAAATCTTGAATGAGTTCCAAATGATGGATATCATGAAGGCAGATTTGTACCAAAACCTCTAACACTTGCAGTTTCAGATATTTTCAGGAGGGAAAACCCTCAGATTGGTGAAATTTCACAGAGAAGACATATTTCACTGGCATGAGTTTTCCTGAAAGACAAAATTGTGAATCATATACAAAAGAAGAAGGGAAAAAAGCTGCTGAGACCTTATACAGCATTGCCATATTTACATCCCTGAACAGCTTCCCTGAAAAACAGCCCTCACTGGAGAGGAGCAGAACAGAGAGCCAAAAATCTACAGAAATGTATCAGGTGAGGATGCAGATGGGTACTCAGAAAGTTATTAAAAATGAGGGAAATCTAGGAGGCAGATGAAAATAGTGGCAGAATTGGACCATGCCCCTGTTTTTTGTCCAAGCTACCAGGAGTAATCAGATATTGGAAACAACATCTCTCTAAAATCAAATCACTCATCTTTCTCAGTGGAGATGGATTCCACAACCAGGCAGCTGTCCTCTGCCTGTGCCTTGCAACACAACCTTGATTCAGTCCCTTCATGCCTCTGTATTTCCTTTAATCACTCTTGGGCAATCCATTCCCTTTCTACGCCGAAGCCGTTGGGCCTCTTCAGATGTGCAGAGCTCGGGCAGTAATTGTTCTGTCGCAGACTGACATCTCTAGAGAGGCAGCTCAGGTCTTAGCAACAGAAAATCCAGGGGCAAAGCTGGAAAGCTATTAATGTTTAACGCACAGGGAAGCTGCTGTCTGTCAGATTCTCTGATCACCCTGACTTGGCAGGCAGAACGTGTTAGCACATCTGAAGCTGCTGAAGGATTTTATCAGCTTGACAGGACAAGGCATACCTGTCTCCCCTTCTGCTGCATATCTAACGTAGACACAAAGAAGGGGACCCTATGGAATGGGCACAACCAGGCAATGTGTACCCGTGACACATCAGCTTCCAGCAGCCTCAGGGGAGGCTGGAAAGTTTGAGATGAAGCAAGATCTTGAGGTCAGGCTCAGCTGGGGCTGCGGCATATAGTGAAGCAAAGGACAACTGCTCCTTGCGGCTCCCCGTGATGCTGCTCCCAGCAAGGATAGGCTGGGACTGGTCCTGAAGAGAGAGCAGGGGACTTACTTACGGCCCAAGACTGAGTCAGTGGCAGAGGAAGGTTTCCCAAACTGAATGAATTGAATTTGCTTTGTTAGTGTGCTTCTGAAATAGCTGTGGGACAACTGGAGAAGCGTAACCAGTCACCTGGATAAGTGTGCTGATAAAAGTTGGCTTTTCTTAGTTTCTTCTTGCAGCTTCTTATATATAATCTGTTGACCTTCAACAATTTACAAAGTGCAGGTTGAAAACCACTGACCCATAGCATTTGGATGCCTGCCACCTCAGCACCTAGCTGAAACCTGCCTCCTGACACCATGGGATTGAAAAACGTATTATGGATCCAGATTCCTGTATAGTATTACCTGGCCACGCGTGAAAGCGACTCAGACAAAACCCAGGAAGTCGGGAGGCTGAGGCGTGGATTTGGTGGTGCTGATGGCTCTCTGATGCCTGTCTAAATGGTCCCATTTAGCTGTGGAGATGCTGGTTGTGCCTTTAACCTGACGAGATCATGCTGCTGTACCTCAGTGGAGATTTTTATGAGCTTTGCTGGAAGACAGGCTAGTGCAGAGTGATATTGTTTTGATAGCACCCTGTCTTGGTGGAAAACCTTGTATTTTTCCATGCAGGAGGAAATATTTCTCTAGGAGCCCACAAAATAACACGTTACTTTACCCCTTGACTTTTGATGCCCATCAGAAAAGAGTCAAAATCAACATCAGTTTCTGCAAGGGTTTACTGCATTAGGCAGGCTCTTACAGGAGTCACTGCATAGGCTCAGGGATGTCCCCTTCCCCTTGGCATGCCTGGCCCCTGCCACCTCCCAGCCCCAGCTGGGGCAGAGGGAAGGAGACAGCTGGGGAGGCCAGTAGCTGAGAGACAGGTTGGGGCTGCTGGAGCACAGTGGGGTGTAATAGCAGTGTAGGAACAAGGCACGTAGCCTTTCCCCAGACAAATATCTGGCAAGAGAGGGTACAAAACAGTCAGGGCTGGGCAGGGGCTGTGAAGTGCCCAGCCCTTCCCCCAGACTGTGCCTCCTCTCTTGGCTCTGCAAACACAGATGCCCAGCCAGAAGGAACCATTGATCGGCATGACTAATGGGGACTTTAAAGAGGAAAGTGTGCCAGATCAATATGCAATCCACAGTACATGAATCACTCCAGCTTTTCCAATTTATTCAGCTCCAAATCAAATGAACGAACAAAAGATAAATATATAGCCATGGGGAGGCTGGGGGTAGGGGGTATGAGAAAGGCAGGGGGGGAGGCAGATTCTCCTAAGGGATAATTAACTAGCTTTTATCACTCTAACAAAGCATTAAGCCAGTAAATCTATGAAAATGGGAATACTCCAGAGAGTTGTTACTGGTATAGAACAGTCCTGCTTTTTATGTCCTCCAGAGTCCTGCTCCTCTTCTCCAAGTTGCTTGGGTTGAGGAGGGGAAGGCAGAGCTGCCTGTGGGGCCTGACACAGCCCCTAGAGCCAGCCAGACCTGTGGCCAGCGGTGGGAGTGCTGAAGCTTCAGCCTCCCTGCTGTGCTCTCAGACCTTCGACAGACTGGGGGAAAGCATCTCACTGGCTAGAAGTGCACAAAAACCACGCTGAGTTAATTCAGTAGAAGGTAAATGGGAGAAAACACGTACTCTGGAGGTGACAGAGAGAAACCGATTATTTGGGTCAACTTGGAAGTCCCTTACATTCACGTCAGAATATTTAGGTTGCACTTCCTTTCCTTATACCACCATGCCCCTGTGGGGTTTCTCAGCAAAGAGATCTCTGGCTTTGCAAAAATGAATGCTGTTCCACTACCTCAGCCTCCTGCTTAATTACTTATCCAACAGCATTTGCTCGGCTTATTATCAACGTCATTAACAGGACAGCAATGTGGAGACCATCAAGGAGGGGAGCAAGGCATCTCAGATGACAAATTCTATTTGGTTTAGTATGGAAAAATTTTGACAAAGCTTGTGTTAGCTTCTTTCAAGTTCTGCCAATGTCTTCTGTTCCTTTTCCTCTATTTAGCCTCTATTGTGGCTTCAGGTAGTCCCTCCCCTCATGGCTCCTGTGGCACTGCTTTTACCCAGACCTTGTGCTAACACCACACATTTTGTGGCTGTATCTTCATCCATTACCTCTCACGCGTTTTGCTCTTCCCTCATGCAGCCTGAGCCTCACAGCAGCCCTTTACCACCAACCGGGAGGCTCCTGCCCCTGCTACATGCAGTTTTCACACACCTCTGATGAGATGTCCTGCTCAGGAGCACAAGTGACTCCTGCAGAAGAAAGAAATAAGGTTGCAAAGGAGAAGGGGAAGGGAATACAATGAGTAGGAAAAAACCCCACAGGTTCTGAAAAATATTGGGTGTTCACTCTGAGCCCTTTCTCCCCGCCCAGGCCCACACAGGCAGAAAAGTGAGTTTAATCGAAACTGCAATAATTCTCTCATATTGTGCCGATAGGCCTCCTGGAGCCATCTGTCTCTGACAAAACCATGTGTATGATGTGATGTTCCTTCTGTTCCAGCCCACAACCAGTACCACAGTGCTATGAAATACATTTTTTCTCATTGGGTGGTAGGAAGGCAGCCCCATCACACACAGCAGAGTTGGTGCCCAGCCTGGCATGGCCAGCACGGCGAGACACCTCCTAGAGAGGTGCCCTGGCACAGACACTGCAGGGTCCCACATAGCTGAGTATTGCAGACATACCCCTCAGTACGCTCAGACTGCACAGCACGGAAAGGGATGGGGTGGAAATTTATTTTTTTTCTGTCAGAAATCTATTTCAAATTGAAGTAAGAAGTCAATGTATTGACAATTTTCCCAAGATGACCAGTAGTAATATAGTTTAGATTAGGTCACTCAACAATTTACTCCAATAACTTTAGATTGTTCCATTTTGATTTTGTGCTTTGAGGTATTTTAAAGCATACAAGTTGAAACATCAGGTGAAATGGTACATTTCAACTAAGACTCTCCCAGACTTTGTACCTTGATTATAAGAGAGTGGGGTGCCTTGGTGATTTCCAGACTATGTTTTTCCAATCCAGAAAATTCATCATGAATGCTTCAAAATCTGAATAGTTCTGTTGCAACAAATCAGCACTTTTCAGGGAGGGACAAAAGTGCATCTCAGTGAAAAAATTGCCACTGTGTCTGCCTGTCAGAGGCAATCTCATGCTCACCATTCTCCTCCAAGTTCTCTTGCTCCCTCTTAATCTCCCTTCACACCCAACAGTAGCACATGGCAGCTTCCCACCCTCTGCCATACAAACACACACTGTGCCCAGCTAAACAGAGTATATTCTGGAGAGCTGGCATGGGAAGGGCAGAAAAGCTAATGGTTGCTTTAAAGGCTCAGCCTAAATTTACAGGGACAGTCTCAGGTGCGACTTCAACTTCTGCAATGGCTGTGAGATCCAGTTGTTTGTCCTAGGCTCCCTTCCCTCCCTTCTCCACAGCCTCAAGTTGTCTCTTACTGGCATATCCCTTCCGCCTTGCCATCCCCTTTACTACTCCTGCTAGGAATTCTGCACTGCCTAGCAGGAAGAGGGGCTTTGTTGCCATGTGAAGATTTTTAATTTCCCCATGTGGCGATGGTATCGTGGTCCTGACAGTGTACTAAACGTGTCTTATCTCTCTGCCCGTGGAAAAGCAATATCAATTTTGTGGCGTTAAGGGCTGGAGCGAGAACAATGTGCTGTGCATTGTTAAACAAGCCACCAGCCCTGTGCTGTACAAGCGGAACAACTGTAATCAGTGATGCAGACTTCCAACACAATTACAGCTCAATAGTAAACACAAAACCCTTCCCTGTCCTCTCTCTCTCGCCTTGAGTATCCTATATTGCAACAGCCCTTGAGATCAGCCTCATGCCTTCTTGCTAGACTCCCCCTTTGCCTAATCTGCACTTCACCCAACCACACATCCAAGTGAAAGCTGTGACAAATTGCAATGTGCTTTGCTCCCAAGTCCCTCCGAGATGCACCCTCCCTGTGGGATATGTGCTAGTGAGGCAGCAGCCCTAACCGTGTCACTACTCTTTGGCATCTATGGAAGGATCCACGTGCATGTTTCCCCAGAGCTCTGCCACCAACTGAGCAGAGAGGCGACTGCCCCCATCCTCCTACCTGTATGTGCCTTTTTGTTTAAAAGGCACATTGTAAACGCTCTGAAGTCTAATTGCTTCTCTTAGCAGACAGATTCACGTAATGACTAGAGTGTTTTGAAATGTTGAATAGCAGCTGTGTATCGGTAATATCTCTGGAGTAAGGTCAACTGCTCTGCAGTAAAACTCTATCCTGCCTTTCACATCCCATCAGCACAATCAGCGAATTGGACTCCTCTCCGAATACTAAATGCAATAGCAAACTCCAGAATGAGCTTCCTTTGAGAGCAATGGGCTCTGCTTTGTGAGGCAAGACTGCGTGCACATCCGGGATGATGTGTTGTTGCTGCTGTCTTCCCCAGTCCCTGCTCAAGCTGTTTCCAGCCCCCTTTAGAGCCAGGTCAGGCAACGTGCTCAGCAGCAGCACTGATCAATATGGCAAGGCAGGCAGAAAGGTCTCAGCAATCCAAAGACATACAGAAATTGATGGCAAAGCCCTTCTCCCCACAACTCTTCACCCCGGTGTTCCAAAACCACACTCTCCTGCCACCCCTGACCCCCCAAGCCTCCCACTTACAACCACCTTCCACCGGGGAGAGTCCCTCTGTTCCCTCCTTGTGCTCACCATGGCAGACAGGTGAACGAACGCTGCAATGTCTGGAGGAGATACACGTGAAGAACCGCACCCTTTCATGAGGCGAAGGTTAATGGAGCAGGCAGGGGAGGGTACAGGAAGCTAGAGGAAAGCCCAGCTTTGCTGCTTAAGCTGTGTGTGTAACACAATGCTTCCGGTACAGGTACTCATAGCGCTTGGTAGGAAAAACAGTCCTGGGAGAGAGTCTGACCCAGGCTAGCAAAATTCTTTCCCTGTTCACCACGGCAGAGGCCAGATGTGGCCAGATGAACTGTGCCTACTCTGCCTCAGCCTGTCAAACCAATTTTTCCTTGACATGGGTACCTTTAGTTTGTTTCTGCTTTCATGTCTCTTTAAAAAGGAAAGAAACAACAGGGAAAAAATCTGTTTTCAACAGGTTTTAATTTCTTCCTCCCCCCTTCTTAAGCAGATATCCATAAAACCCGTGTCTGTTTTCCTATGGCTAATTAGCAGTGCGGATAATAAGCTGGTTTCATGGAGTTAGCATGCATCAATGTCTCTGTTAACTGGGTTAATTACACAGTGGATGGGCATTTGTTTCCTGTGAAGACAGAGCGATGATGAGAACGTGTCTGAGTTTCCCAAGAGGCATCACAGTGCTTGGGAATACGCAGCACTGAATAGACTGACCATGTCTGATGGGAGCATCCTCGAACCAATGGTCAGAGTTGGTGCAGTCAGTGCCTGCGTGGCACAAGCCTCCTGCAGGCCAGGTACTGGCCGTTTTGCAGAGTTGGAGCAGGTAAATGGAGGTGCCATCGCCCCAATCAAACCCGAGCATACCCAGCCGTGACTTAGCCACCACCTCTCCTGCTCCCCGCAGCGTTTTATCATTCAGCCTCACTTTTGCCATTCTCTGTCATCTCTTGATAGCTGGGTAACGCGTGTGACCTGGCACCCTTACAGTGATGGTGCATGCTCCTCCGACGGGCCAGCAGCTCACTCTGCCCATGGGGGGTGCCTTGCCTCCCTGACTTGCTCCGGCAGGTTTTCCACCCAATCTGGGAGATGAAGGGTTACTGCAGTAACCTCTCCCATGGGCAGTGGGGAGGGAAGGCAGGACAGCCAGCATTTTCCCATGTAGTTAATTCAGCTGGGGAAGAAAATTGCCCCCTGGGCCCCAGAGGCAAGCTCTAGGCATGAGCTAGGGGATGGAGCTGCAGAGGGGTGGCTCTTCAGCGGGTAGAAATTAATTTCATTTCTGCAGCGCCTATTGCAAGGCAGCGCAGTGTGTCTGGGTCCCAGCTGCACTCGCTTCCCAATTGCAGTCTGACCTCCAGCAAGCAGAAGTGACAGAAATAAAACTGAAAAGCACTTCTATATGCCGTGTATCTGGCTAACTACACAGGAAGAAAACCTAGGTTTTCTCATTTTTCATTATTAAAATGCCCTGGGAGATTTTCAGAAATAAAACTGAAAAGCACTTCTATATGCCCTGTATCTGGCTAACTACACAGGAAGAAAACTTAGGTTTTCTCAGTTTTCATTATTAAAATGCTCTGGGAGATTTTGTATGTGTATGCTTGGCTCTACCTGCACATACGTACACAAGACAGTACAGTGCACGCACACATTGAGAGACACCCAAAGAAAGTGTGAATACATGGGCAGCTTTCGAAGGGTTAAGAGCAACATCTCTGTTGGCAGAGGAGAGAAAGGAGAGATGAATTCACAGGCTCAAGAGCAATTTCAGAATCCACTCAAGCTTCATGCCACTCTGTGAAATCTCAGTGCACCTCAACTAGATCAGAAATTGGTTTACATTCCCTTCTGTGTGTTTATGAGTTTGTAAAAGCTGATTTATTTTATTTCATTGCTACTCCAGGATATTATAGCAAAGGCATCTGTTGGGAGAAGAACTAGGATTCATTATAAAGTTGCTTAAACAAAGTTGCCGCTATCAGAATTGCTGGATCGGATAGTATTTTATTTTTATTGCACTGCAAGGAAATACCTTGGCAGCAGTGATAACTTTGGCCCAGCATCTGATGGGGGATGGTGGAACTGTGGTCAGATGCAATCAGCAGAAAAATTACTTTTCACTTCTCAGAGGACACAATTTTACCTGGAGGTTTTCATTTCTTACTCAGTTCCGTACTTGCTTGCACAATGGCTGTCATTCCCCTTTTCGTATCGCTGCTGGAGAATAAACACCAGGCTAAATGGCTGTCGGTCCTGTCCCAAACAACTCGACTTATTTAAACCATTATATCTGGGCAGGTGTTACAGGCACAAAGACAGTGGCCTTCCTGTAGTACTCTGCATCTTCTCTAACCGTGTGCCAGGCCCTGCGTGTTCTAGGCTCCGCACAGACACAGCGCAGCAGCACCGCTCTGAAAGGTTGAGGAACCCACCCCTTCTGCGCTGACCCATGAGCTTTGGTGAAAACAGCATCTTTCGTTCCTCCTTTTGTTTCTTCTTTCTCCCGAGTTTCAATTCGTCCTTTCTTCTCTCTCCTTCCCAAGCACCCTGCTCAGTCAAGAGATTCACAAGCAGAACGCAATTGTAAAACAATTTGACAGCAATTTTGCAGCTGCCTCACGATAAGAGACAGAGCTACTATCAGGGATGTTCACTTTAGAAACATGATGCACAGAAACAATTATATCAGCTCATGAAGAGAGAGCGGGAGAAAGAGAAAAACCATGTGCAGCACGTGCCCAGATGGTCTGGCTGGCTCCTGCCTAGATTTCTGAGTTGCCATCAAATCGTTTTGGCTGCTGTTGTTTTCCCCCAGACATCTGGAGAAAGTTTTCCCTTAAGAAACAGATGCTGTAAACCACCCCTTGCACAAGTTCAATACACTGATTTGCCCGCTGCACAGATGTGGCCCAATAACTTCTTTTACTAATTTTTGAAAACTCTTATTTCTTTTTTCTGTAACTAGAGTAAAAATAGCACTCTTCTCCACTAAAGCTAAGCCCAAATGCAGCCACTTCTAAAGATTTCACTGTAACTTTCTGATCCAGATCTGAAAATTGCCTGTCAAATCAAGCCAACAAATCACAGCACTGCCCTTCCTCTGCTAATCCTCTGCCAAAATCAGCATTCCT
>NW_009698580.1:2058-37370 GCF_000703405.1 Apaloderma vittatum | reverse complement strand
GCCTGAGCTGCAGAAGGAATTGAATGAATAAACAGCATTTGCCTTCAAACTCTGCATCTTTTCCTCAAAGCTGACAGCAGATAATCTCACATATTCTTGATTTAGTAGCTGATTCTGAAGAATAGTAAATCTAAAAGGAATAGGCCACATATAAGAAAGCTTTACCTGTAGGTGGGAGGGATTTCCTAGGCAGCCTTAAAAGGGCGGCCACACAGTCTGATAGAGTGGACAGAAGTTTCCTCTGTCACCTGAGCAGAAGTGGTTTCTTACAAGAGGTATGTCTCAAAACCCTAGGGAAGCAAAACATAAAAATATTCCCTGGACCAGAGACACCATCAAAGGACTAAGCCTTTTAAGTCCCCACAACACGTCTTCAGCATAAGACATACCCAAAATCCTGCACACACAGCTGTGGAGATACTGTCACGCCTTAACACATCCTACTTCTGAAGGACTTGCAGATCGACTTTCAGGTCAGAAATGTGCAAGCAGCACACAGCCCATGCAGGGAGCATGGCGAGCACTGCGTCTGGGTACCCCTGACACCTCTCTGATCCTCTTGTTGGGCTTAATGGGTTCCATCAGCTTTTTGAAACTCCAAATCTCTAGAAAAAAATCCTCCTGAAGAGATAGAATATGCCTAAACTTGCCATCCAAACGCCTGTTCTAAGCCCTGAGCTGTAATACAAAAAAGACAAACCGTGCACCTATTAGCACCACATCAATATCATTTAAAGCCCCATTCTGAGGACAGCCTGGCAGCCCTATTAATGCATTTAATTTCCCTGTGTCTCTGAATGGACATAAATAATTGCACAGTGCTGGCCCTTCCCGCTCCATCCTCTCCAGAGAGATGGATTATCTCTTGTTCTTTTTTTTGGCTTCGGGATGCAAACTCCATTTATGGTCACTGATTGTTCAAAAGGCCAAGTGTATAATGTACCATAAAATGAGATTTTAATACTCAGTGGAAGATTAGAGCAGCTCTGTTTCGTTAAAGCAGCCTGCGTTCCCACACTTCAGTGATCCCCAGCTCCCCTGGCGTGACACTGGACGCGGCAGAACCTGGTGTGGGGAGAACACACACTGACCCAGCATGGACTTAGCTTAATAGATTCTGTCTTATGCTGTTGTTTTTACCACTTTGTTTTCAGATTTTTGCCTTGCAAGGCTGCTCTTGATCTTAATACTTTAGAGATTGAAGAGACAGAGGGGAGGGTTGGGGAGTAGCCAGTAGTTTGGCTCCCAGGTCAATGAAAAAGAAGAGTTAATGGGTGCAGTGTGGAGCTCTAGTGCCTGGAAAGCAGGAGCTCAAGACCATAGTTTAGCCCTGCATGGGATTTCCCAGGGGCAAGAGGTGATTCAGTGATCTCCAGCAGAGATGTGCCAGTGGAAGGGACAGGCCAGCTTTCTCCTGACCGCCCCTGCAGAGGAGAGGCCCTGGTGGAAGATGCAAGACGATGGGAAGATCCACAAATACACGTGGCAAGCTCAGCACCTCGCAGCTCTGGAACATCATTCCCACAAAGTAAGACTGAAAGGTCACTGCTATTCTCAGCGTAACCCAAATGTTGGGAAATTAGAAAATCCGAGTCTGGGGAACAGACTGCAAGCAAGGGAGAGAAAATCTATCATGAATTAATCACAATAGGGCATCTTTCCTCACACTTCTATAAAACTCCAGTGTAATAATTTAGTGGTGAGAATATCCTCTAACGAGCTTCGAGGAAACTGCAGTCGTCTTAATGGGCTTCTTAATGAAGAATCATTTAGGTTTTTATTAACACTGAGGAAAAACACATGGTGTTTGGTAGCTATTCGGAGCTGGACGAACATGAATAATTACTTCGGATGTTCAAGCACAAGCACTCTAATAGGCCCCAGTTTGGTACTTGAAGATTTTGCTCTTTGGGAAGTGCATCCATAAAGAAAATATTGTTTTGGTTCCTAAACAGAATTTCCAGCACATCAAGCTCTGTGGCAAGTGTCATCGGTACCATAGGTTTCCCAGATGTTCTCACAACTAGACAGTTTGAAGATCCAAAGGAAACTACCAGTGAATCTGAGTTTTGAATGCTCTAGTGGTCTTGTTCTAGGTTCAGTCAATGGTCTTTGACAGCAGTGTTCACCAAGTCATTTTGATTTCTCATTCTGCTCCTACCTGTTATTTTCTATTTTAACCTTTTTTTCAAGTCCTGATATAGTTTCTAGTCAAATGCTCTTTCTCCTGTAACACTGCTGCATCAATATAGTCCTGGACAGGGAAAGGCTGCCTGGGCTCCCATCCCTCACCTGAGGGCCCTGTTGATGAGGGATGGGAGCACATAAGTCCAGCAGCTGCTTCCCGACTCTTACACCACATCTGGATCAGTGGGGCAGAGCTCAGCAGAAATCAGAGCTGCCTTCCCCCTTACCCTGGTCACTCTCGCAGTCACTCTCCCCTGAAAGCCGTTCAGCTCCGTAGCTGGGCTGAATCCTCCTCACGAGGCGTTTGCTTTGTATCGAAGAGGAATCGGACCTTCCGTCATGGTTTCCCCAGCCTGGCTGCTCCTATCGCAAGCTGTAAGAGTCATGGGTCCTCTCTGTCGCGTGGCCCTCGGTGCCGCTGAGCCCTGAGCTCCCTTGGTTACACGACAACAGCCCCGTGCAGAGGTTGTGGCGTTGTCCTCCCTGCTTACACCAGTCTCTCCCTGGCCTGAGCGAGAGGAATGATAAGCTTCACAAAGACCATCCGAATTTGTCCCTAAGAGACTATAAGTCAGGAAAGACGGAAATAACCGTGAAATTACTGTCTTAATCTATCTGCTGCTCACTGTGCGATCAGAAGGCCAGCAGTTAACATACAATTAGGAAGTTAATTAAACGGGTATCTGTGCCCTTAAACATCAAGCATTACCAGGAGGTACCTGGTGCATGCTGGATTTCAGAGAAATGAACAAGGCAAAAGAAGGGGGAACAGAAACAAGCTATTTTAGATTAAGGAGAAGGAAGGAAGGGATGTTCATAATTTTCTTTTCTGATGTTCCCATTTGCTAGATGCCAGGAACTGAACTCTCGTTTAAACAAGATCTTGTGTTTCCCCAGGATCTGTGCCTCAGTGCAGTAGAAGCAGCATGGGTGGGCTTTCGCCAAATTCAATAGAATTAATCAATAATATTTCATTAATACAGAGGCGTTATCACAAGCTTTTAAGTGTGGACACAGGAATCACAATTTATTTTCAAGCTAGATTTATTCTCCCTGTACAGCTGGCAGTAAAATAAATGGTAATATTACTATTATAGTTAATCTCTAACCTTCAAATTCTAGTAATGGCTGAGAAAAGGAAGCTATCTTTAGGAAGGAATGTTCTGGGGAGGTTTTATATGCAGGTAGATTTATACTACTTTCAATTAAAAGACTAACACTTCTGTTATTCTATCAGCTTTGATTTGCCAGCATCCTTCTCTAGTTTTACTGCAAGCAGAGATGAGGTTCCTCTACTTCTAATGGAGTAAACACCAGATTAAAAGGATATTTACACAAATAGTCCATGAGTGCTTTGGGTTTCATTTGAATCGCTCCTAATTTACATCAGTTTGAGGATAGTATATCCTTCAGTTTGTCTGGATTCTCCTTTGGGACAGCCCAACATAATCAGCTCCCATCCCTTCATGACCTGATCCAGAAACTACATGCTGCAATCAAGCCTGTGCCTACTACACAGAGAGTTCCAACAGGCTGAGATTAGCAAAGTTTACAGAAATTATAAAAAAAATAGTAACTAATGTGTAGAAGCAACATGAAAAAAATCATCAGCTATCTAAGGCATGTGGTAATGTCTGAATCATGCTCTTCATTGGAAAGAGAACCCGGAGTCTCTAAAGCGACAGAGAGGGCTTTAGATAAGGCAACCAGACACTGTTCAGACTTCCACTCCCTCTATTGCCAATTAATCTGGACTCCCACTCCTGCATTGAGATTCACTGTAGAATTTCCTCTCTGATTTCTACTGCTCGGGTTTCCAAGGGAGAGTCCCCCACCCCTTGGGGTTGTGACAGCTTGATTCATTTTGGCTCACTTCTCTATCATGCCTAAGTGACAAACCGTGTGTCTAGAAATCAGTACGGAATAATAACATTAACTCTGTGTCTAGCAAACAGATGAAACTTTAGAGAATGCTGCCAAAGAAACCCTGAGGAAGCAAAAGTGATGGAAATACAAATTATTAGAAAGAGATAAGAGACAAAGAGTCTAAACCTGTCCAGGGAGAGCGGAAATGAAAGTGAGAAAGTGGTATTCAGTAGGTTTAAATCGACTCACTGATTATCACAGTTTGACACCAGCTGGAGGTCTGCTTCCCTGGATGCTGCTGGGAAGAGCTCAGCCCTAACACTCTGCAGGCTGAATCCTACAGGATTTTTCCAGCATTAACATCATGGACTTGAGTTTGTCGCGTTATGCTCTGGCATCAGTGCATGTTCATCTCTAACACAGTCCCTCTGTATCACTTCTTCAGATGCAGGTAAAAGACAAAGGACCAGAATTCAGAAAGCGCCAAATGATGTTTGGTCCAGTGCTCTCCCACTTTAGAGGCTGTAGTGCTCGTTCACACCTGACACAAGCTCTTGAATGAACACACATAGTACAACATCAACACTTAGTTTGCTTCACCTTGGCATTTTAATACCCTCTGTCAATTCTCTTCCTCGGGATGATCCAACCTGCAGCCCTCATTTCCGAGTTCACTATTGCTACACCTGCGTGTAGAACATCAGCACTAAGTGTTCCCTCTTTCTCACTATGGTCTCTCTCACTCAGTTTGGTCAGTCCCTCCTGGCAGATGGCACAAGCATGAGCACAATCAGATTTGCAGAGATATGTGTGTGCTTGAGTAGTTAAAAGCACTTTCTTTAGATGTGGACAGGTCCCAGCCATCCTGGATGGAAGAATTTATGGAAGTGGAGAAAGTTGTTTTAAATTATTCAATATAAATGTAAATAAGAGAAAGAGTTCCTTTGAATATACTGTTATTTATGCTCAGCCCTGCAAAAATGGGCAGCAGGTTAGGATCTGCTTGCAAAGCAAAGGCATTTGTTTTCCTGGTAGTTGATGCAAATAACATAAATATGCTTTGCATTTTAGAAGGAAGCTTATGAAATATTAAAGCCAAATTCCCAGGTCCCATCTCCTATTGAAATGGAGCGCTCTCAAGGGACACTCGAGGATATTGTGAGGAAAAAGCACAGGAAGGCTGAGGTGTGCGTGCAAGACACAAGAAAAGGGATGGCTGGGAAGATAGTTATGTTCATATAGGGGAGAAGATGGCTAGAGGGGAAGGAGCATGTGCAATATGTGTGTCTCCTGGGAGGGCCTCCCCCTCTCCCATCCTCCCCCTGCATGTACATGCTGGGCACTATGTGTGTGCGTGTGTGTCAGTGGGTGGATTTTCCCCAAGGGAAAATAGCAAAAAATTAGTAGGGTATGGAAAGTCCTTGAATTATTTAGCGCTCATAAATTGCCACTCTTTGTCATTTCTTTGTCTGGAGGACATGTTTTCATTTCAAAGAAAGATGAAGAGATGGCATAAAACTGCAAGCCCTGACAGCATGGATGCCATTCAGGCAGGATCCTGAGAAATGGGCAGGGAGAGAGAATCGAGAGCATCACTTTTCAGATTTCACATTTTTCTTCCATAGCATGAGACTTGTTTCTCCTTATCTGTAGTATGCAATTCACCATGAACAAATAAAAAGTGAAGGGTGACTCTCACGGGAAGTGTGGGAAAAACAGATGTTTTGAGCTCCTCTCAAAGCTCTAGAGAGCCAGAAACTGCCCTACCTCATTGTCCTTGCTGACTGGTAAAAGCTCGAAGGAAAGCAGGATTGCTGCCTCACTGCTTTCAAGGTTGAGGCCTTCACATGGAGGGGACTATTTCACACAGCAGACTCTTGATGGGCTGTTTTAGGAGAACATCACACCTTTTTGTATTTCTCCAACCTGCATGGTCCTCTCGCAGAGCAGAGCTCGTCAAAAGAGGTTTCTGCCTTCCTGTCGTGACCACCCATCCCCTGCTGAATACTGCTGCAAGACAGGATGGAAAAGGCAAAGTTAGTGATCACAGGATGAATAATACCATTGGTGGTTGGGTCCCAACCGAACACCACAGCCTGTTCCCTCTCCTCCTTTGCTCAGAGACAGACAGGGCACCGTCCTCTCTCTCTTAACACTATCGGGGGTCTGCCTGAGCAGAGGTAATAGACCACCTGTCAATTAAATCTGTGGCCAGTGACTGACAGGATGCCAGTTGTCAGGGCTTGTTGCAGGGAAAGGAAGGTAATTATCAGCTGTAGTGGGGAGCAGAAGCAATTGCCTGGTTTGGTGCTGTTTGATCAGCGGGCTGCACTGCCTCTGGAGAGCAGGGCCATGAAAAATGCAGGAGAGTGGATGTGTGCACGACTCCATGGAGATCATTACTGCAACAGCAGAGGTGAAAGGCCTGTTTGTGCAAGAGGCTGCAAGCTGCCCTGCCGGAGGAAAGCAACCAGCACGGACACCAAGGAGCACAGAGGAAAGGCTCTGGGAAACAAGCAGCCCTGGCTGTTTGGAGCATCCTACTGCATTGCCCCAGCTTGTTTCCGTGGTGAGCAGTTGGATTGCACAGGACATCCACATGGGCATGGGGAGACATAGAGCTGCAGATGTATAGCATACATGGGTGTGCTGCATGCTGGCAGACACCAGGGCATGCACAGACTTCTATGCAAAAGTAGGTTTGTAAGTGAAATGCATATGATGCAGGTATCTGTCTTTAGTGGCCTCAGACACGTGGAAGCATGGAATAGATATTAGCCATGGCAGTGAGGGAGCTGAGGCAGAAGGCTGTACACACACTTCTTTAACATGCCTTAAGCAAACAACCCAGCTTCTATTTTATCTGATTTATTTTCTTCCTTCCCTCTTGAGATAGGCAGCATGGCCACTTCAGATATTTTTGGGACTAAATAAGGCATACAGTAAGAAGCAAGCTAAATCAGGATTTCAACATCTGCCTTCCTAAGCCGAAAATGTCTATGGAGTCTGAAAAAACCCAGGCATTGCTTTGAAAGACAATTAAGTGATCAATTCCATCACTGCAGTAAGAACAGGATGCACCTTAGCAGGTTACTTTTCTGCCAGGAGATCTGATTTCCAGAGTTCTTACATTTCTGAAACAGTGTCTCTTTTTGATTGAATGCCCTTCTCATCAGTAGTACTGCCAGCTCCCATCTTGAAGACAGCAGAAAGGAGGGAAAGGAAAAAGGGCATTATTTAACTTCTGATTCGGGAGTCTGTCAGTCTAAATAGGGACCTGCAAATCGTATTGAACGTTTCTACAACATAGAGCACTTCCGCACCCTGCCGAATAGAACCCCCCAAAAAAGACATAAAAGACACGTTTGAACTCTTTGGCTTGATGACTGATTGGGTCATTGCCTGTGTCTGGGAGCTGTATTTGTATTTACCAACAGAGTCTGGGATTCCCACAATGCAATCGTTTGCCTGAGTTCCCCAGGCAGAGGTGTATAATACTTGTCTGTAAACAGTCGTGGATATAGGAGTATTGGCGGCAGAGCAAACACACAGCAATGAGGGGAGGGCAGCTCCAGGAAGGACAGTGCATCCCAGCAAGATGTGCTGCTTCCTCGCAGAGGACCAGGAAGGGGAGGACTCACCTGGAACTGTCAGCTGCCCTCTGCCAGACCAGCACAGCTGGGCATTTACTCTGGCCAGTGCCAGCCTGGTGACAGCTCAGTCAGAGCTCCAGAGAGAGGCATCAGTTCCACTAAGGTTCAGGAGGACTCTGTCTGCAGAGACAGAAAGCGTTTGCCTCATCTGTCAGACACATCCTAGTGCTGTGCTGGATGACCAGGGAGCACTGACACAACCAGAGACACATCCTGCATTACGGAAAGGTAAACAGACTTGGGAACCAGGAGCACCACAATAAAAACAATCCCCTAACACACACACATTTTATAGACTGTCTATCCAGGCTCTTTCCCCATCATGTGCGATGGCAAACAATTGAGCCACCCAACTCATTTCCATGCTTCTCTTCTCCCCGCGTTGTGATCTGGTGCCAAAGCAAAGGTCCAGAATTCACGTAGCCTTCAGGTGTGAAGTCTCCCCCTCTTCTGTAGAAGAGCACATCTTACGCCATCCTCCATCCTGGCAGTGTGCAGCCACAACTCCCTGCCATGAGCCTCCTCTGTAAATGCTGGGTTCATCTTAGTGAAAACAAAAGACCTGATAAAATGAAATAGGAAACCTTAGAGAAACTGCAATGGCTTCTTGTACCCTGCCCTGATAGCAGGAAAGCACCTATTTCCAGCCAAGGAGAAAGGGTTTTGCCCTGCTCTCCTTTTTTCCCCTTAGGGTGGAGCAGCACCCTAAGTCATGCGGTCCTGTCTGCACTCTCAGGATACGTTCCAACAGGCCCAGCGTGTGGCTGGATGCTCCAAGTGGATCGCACGGCTCTTCCTGCCAGCTGGATGCTGGTGTTGCCACCGGCTCAGCACCAATTATTTATGAAAGGAAATAGAAACAAAACTGCTTGACATTTCAAAAGAAATCATTACCACGCACTTGTGGCGAATCAGAGCTGGAGTGCTTTAAAGTTCTATCGTCCCAGTGCTTAATTAGAGACCAGGCAGCTTATGTTTAGCTCTCATGAAAAATTTAACCCCTGTATGCTTCGGTTGATTCCAGCCAAACCCTGCTTCAGGCCCATCTCCTTCCACTTCAGAAGGGTCCTGGGCTTATTCCGCTGCCCAGAGACACCAATCCCGGCTGGAAGCTCAGGGGAAGCATTTCAGCAGAGGTCCTGAACCCACAGGGATGGTTTGGCAGTTGAACCATTAGGACAGGACCTTGCTGCATTCCCTGGAAATCTCAGTGAAGCCATTGGAGCATTTCTCTTTTCCATGTGCCAGGAAAAGACCTGATGTATCACCCCTGTGGGGTCACCATCCTCCACAAGGCAGGATCAGCTCTGGCTAAACCTGGCTGGTTTTCTTCCCTATTTTCATCAAACATACTGCCATGGGTGGCTGCAGAGAGGCTTTTTTTTGTTTGTTTTTCTCTCCCTGCAAGGCCTTAGTGGCTGTATGACCATTTTGGCTGCTCTGCTCACTCTGGATGACACTGCTCGCCTCCATCCCTCCTCTATAAAATAGGTGTAGCAGGTGTAGTATGAAGATAAATAGACTGAGTAGCACAAACTGCTCAGATAATGGGATCTATATAAGCTTCCACAGTAAATGATCATTGTAGCTACAGCTGAATTTCCCTAATCTAGACAAGCCCCTGCTCTCCTGTCCTTCAGCTAGCAGTTTAATTTGCTTTAAAAAAAACCACCTTCCAAGATGATGTGGATTGCACTTTTTTTTCCTCTCTATGCTTTACAAGATATAAACATTGCATCTTCTTTTTAAACGTAGCCTCTGGGTAGGGATTCCTGTGAAATTGAGAAGCAGACCATTTTTCAGATAAATGATTTATACAGAAGATGCTATGGATGACCTGATGCTGACCTGTTTGAATTAATTCCAGCATTTGAGCTTCCATTTCTATTAAAACTCCATTTACCAGAGAAGTGAAAAGGTAATTATCGTCCCCAGCTTTAAATCACTCTGCTGCTGAATTATTAAAGGGAAGAATTAAAAATAATCAGGCTTTTTCATTATACTTCATAGAGAGGAAATTAAAGGTGTAAGAATGATTTTTTTTTTCGCTTGAATTTAAGTATTCATTTCTGAGACTTATGTAGAAATTGAAGCTATTCTCTATGTGTGCCCAGCTCATTCTCTTTATGAAAGAAACACAGACATATGCATGGGGGGATGGAAAAAAGTAAAAAAACCCTCTCGTAGAATTAACAGAATAGAAGGAAGAAGGGATTTAACAAGAAAAAGTATAGGAGAGTGTTTTGCATTTTAATACCCTTTTTTTCTGCACAATTACACCTCTGACTAATCCAGCAGAGGGAGATTAAGCTGCTACTAATTTCAGATATACAGCTGTAAAATGCTAGGTTAGTTCTTATCAGGAGAGGTAAGAAAATCTAACACAGGCAGTAGGAGATAGCTGATTGCTTCTATGTCTCGCAACTCACAGAAGAAGCTGAGACTGACACTGAATCAGAGCATTCTGGTAACAAACCTCCTCCCAGGGAGAGTTACCAGCTACTTCACACAGATCCACAGGATTTTCCTCACTTAATGAATCCTAGCCCTCTTGCCAAGCAGGCAATAGTTTGTACCTTTACAAACTGAAACTAGGAGAGAGACAGCTGATCAAATGGATGGATACACACAATAAGATCTAACATACCTGTAGAAGTGCTCACTACCTCCAAAACCAGGTAGCTTTGCATGAGCTTTAGTATTTTACCTCTTCATATCTTGAGGCAGTAAGCTCCACAGATAGACCATGCCTACACGCTCGCTGTGCTATAGGATGATTGTAGCTACTCTTTTATGCCTGTTTAATAGCCCTCTGCCATGCCCTGAAGCAGAAAGATCATTCTTAAAGAAATTTTTCTCATGTGAATTCAGTGGGAACAAGCCTAGCAGCTGATCAATCAAAGCACAAACAAGCATCTTTGGGGCTGGTATAATCTTTGGGGGGATCCGTTCAACTGTGTGGCTATAGGAAAAAAAAGTTGCAGCCTAAAATGAAAACCCCCTATCCAGTTCCCTGAAAAAGGAAGGAAATCACAGAAGGAAAAAGTAAACATGGTGCCTGTATTTCACAACTGCCACAAGACTGAACCAGGGAATCTAGGCCAGTCAACATCTGTCCCTGGCAAAGCAATCAGAAAAGTTGATCTCTGACTGAATTGATAAAGAGTTAAAGGAGAGAAATATAATTAACATCAGTCAACATGGTTTTATGGAAAACAGGTCTTGTCAGACAAATCTGATTTCATTCTTTGATGAGATTACAAGTTTGCTTGATAAGGGTAGCTACAAAGATGTAATATATTTAGCTGTTGTAAGATGTTTGACTTTGTATCTCAACCTTCTGATTAAAAAATTAGCACTATATGATATCATTAAAGCACATGTTAAATGGATAAAGAACCAGTTTTCTGGTGCTTCCTCAGAAAGATGTTGTCAATGAAGGAACAAGGGACAGAGGTGCAAGTGGTGCTTCTATAATTTGTCTGGACAAATGCTTTCCCTGGTGAAGACCAAAGGCAGATACAGTGCATGCTGAGAGCACTGATCCATTGCTCCCTGGAGGGTGACAAAGAGCTCAATCCATTTAGTTTATCAAGTCGAGACTGAGAAGTGACTTGACTAGAGCAGACTAAAAACCATTGCGGGAAGATGATAATAGGTACCAAAGGCCTCATTAATCTGCCAAAAAAAAGGCGTAAGGACAACCCAATGACTGCAGATGAAGCCAAAGAAATTCAAATGAGAAATTAGGTCCAGATATCTGACTACAACATGGTTAAATAGTAACAAACTGCTAGGGGAACAGCACATTCTGAAGCTCCAGACAATGTTTTATGAAAGGATTGCTTCCACCAACAAAAACTTGGTGGGCTCATGTTTACTCCCTTTTCATAGAATGGAAACAAAGAATCAAGTGTTCTCCTAGAGAAAAAATGCTGATCATGGCTCTGTCACCAAACAAGATAAGCAAAAGTCCCATGCTATTGTTCCTGGCTGTCCATGCACCCATCCTCCTTCCAAACTGCACCAAAAAAAAAGTCGATTTCGACAGTGACCATAGCAGGAACTTAGTCTCTACTGAAGTCAACAAATAATTACACGGCAGCACCTTGTGTTACTAATTTGACCATTGCATTGACATTGCTGTCACCAACTCAACCTCTGCCAAGTCTTACCTCTCTTGCCTTCTACGAAATGCAAAACATGCAGATATGCTATGTATTGTCCCAGGTGGCACTTATCTGGATGCCATTTTAGGCTGGGCACTTGAGCATCCCCAAATACATCCTTCACAGCGAAGTGTAAGCTGTATACACACCTTTGCTTCTTGGTACTAGGCTACGTCATGCAGATAAGGGCATGGAAACATTTTCCATGCTTGTTGCGCTGCTTTTTCCCCCAGTACCTGTACATCCATCAATTGGAAGGAGATTTTGGTTACAAAATAGGTAGAGCTGCTTTCTGATAAAGCAAAAACATAGTTTTGACACTATTAGAAAGTAACACCTTCATTTTTCATTTTAAGACCTGCCATGTCAGAACGTGACTTTTATATTATTATCTTTTCAAGGCACAGTTGAAAGGAAATATTGCAGTTGACCCAAAACAATGTCTCTTTCAAAGAAATTGTATTTCAAGGAAGAAGTAACATTGGATTCTATTTTAGAACAGAAAGTAGATATCCTCAGCCACTGGATGGAAGGGGCAGACAGAGGTATAGACAAGCAAACTAGTGAGCAGGTAAACAAGAGATGGACGGATATTGTAGACTGATTAATAGATAAATATGTTACTAGAAGAAACAGCAGGTGGATGCTCAGATGAACAGGCAGCAATTCCAGGCAGAAAGGCTGAACACACAGGTGTTTCGTAGCGATGCTCACTTGGGCTTTAGATCCCCAAGCGTAGCAGTTGCTGTCAGCAGCAGCCGCACTGGTGGACTGAGCACAAGCTCTTGTGCCATTGCAACAACTCCCCTCTCCTTGTCTGTTCTTTGTATCCACCAGCTGTTTTGTATTTCCTTGCTGTGTGCATTGAGCTGATTTTGCCTCTTCTCCCTCAGGGTTCCAGGAAACCACTGTCACTGCTATTTCTCTTGTGCTCCTGCTTCTGCCACTCCCACTCCCACCTTCTGTTCTCCAGTCACTTCACACCACTGCCTGATTAGTGTAAATATTGTTACCAAACAAAAACTGTCTGAACAAACACCTTCCATTTATTTCCCCTCCCTTCCCACCATGTGAGCCTGTAATGAATTAGGAGAAAATGCTCCTGAGAGGTGTCAGAAGAACTTCTATTAAACATAATTTTCTAATGAAAAGGTTATAAGCAACTATGTCAGGGCCAATCAAAATTCAATCCCCCAGCCACTGCTCAGCACAATCTCCTTCCAGGAAGTCTAACTTGGATGGTTGCAAGCTCAGGGAGCAGAAATAGAGTTTGCTTCTTAGCTAGCCAGCAAACCACCACCTTCTCTCAGGGACTTTTTCCTTGCCTCCAGCACTTGTCTTACTTTACCCCTTTCATTTCTCACCATCTCTCCTTCCCTCCCACCTCATCTCCCTTCTCTGTCTTTCCCAAGGTACTAGAGAGGATTGGAGACAGGATCACTTATTGATAGCAACAGCCACCGTCCTCAATGCAGTCCAGAATGGTGGCTAATCCCTTGAACGAGTTGCTTTAGCTCTGGTACCTGAGCTAACCTGCATGCTAACTCACCAGGCTCTCCTCCGCCGCAAGCTCTTGCCTTCCCTTCCTCTGCCGAGCAGAGGTTGCAGCCCAAGAGATTGTCCTCGGCAGTCGGGAAGATTCCTGAGGTATTTGGTTATTCCTTCAGCACTATGGAAAGAGTCTCAGAGAGCCCCAAGCAGGCTTTTCAGCACCCTGACCTGGAATACTGGCCAGTGCCCATTAGTCCCACGAAGGTTACATGTATGACAAGACAGGGGTAAAGAAATGCATCTCACCTGCAAAACAGGAGAGATGCTTGTAAAACTCAGAACACTCGCCACCGAAACAGAAGCACCACAACAGGATAGAGCTTGACCTAAGCTTCCTTCAGTGCTGAGCTGCTCCGTCGGGATCCCCTGCGGGCATCTCCAGGCCCAGCCTCAGATCACACAGAGCACAGGCTGTGCTGTCAGGCACAGTGACTTCTTTAGCAAGCACAAGGCAGCGCCTTTCCCGCAGCAAACAAGTCAGGGTAGAATGACCCTCTGCTATTCATGCACATGAGGCTGAGCTGAACTGCTCTAAATTAGGCTTTGTGCAAGGGCTAAAACCTCGCATTGATTCTGTCTCAGTCATTCATTCTCAAGGCTCACTGGAGTTAATGACACTTCCTTTGCTACAACAGGCACCTGCAGGGCTGAGAAGGGCTTTCCCCTGGTGTCAGAGAGCTGAGCACCCCAGACCCCTGAGCGGCACTCTAGGGAGGGAAGTTACCACTTCTGCACCTCTGAAATGGGGTGTTTTCACCGAGTCCTGCCCCTTACCTACACAGCTTGCAATCCTCTGCCGGCCAGGATGATGGAGATACACTCTTCCCTCGGTCTTAAGGCAGAAATCTGCACGGATAATGCATGGCAGACAGTGCTATAGTGGCCTCATCCAGCCTTTAAGGCTGGTTCTCTGTTATTTTGCACTGGTGCAAAGGAACAGTGTAAAGCATGCACGAATGAGGGAATATTACTGTTTCAGGAGCCTCTGATTGCCCACCTTGGCAGATTTAATAGCTTTCACAGGGACGAGGCCAAATCAGACTCAGATTCTGAGAATCAAGGCATACAAGCAGCTACGCTGATCAAAACTTCTACATCCTCCCTCCCTTCCTTTGGTCATAGCATCACTACAGTGTCTGTGAGCAGGAAGCCTACCTACAAGGTCTGATGCTTTGTTTCTTCCCCTCTGGTTTTGAGAGGGGTAGAAATGCACTAGTCAAAGTTGACTAAGAATATCACAGTGCAAACCTACCTGCTTCCCTTTTGCTCCTAAGAATGGCCCTGCAACTGTTAGCATATCCCTTCCATCCTTTACTTAGAGGTGTTTATGCTGCCAGACAGTTCGAAGTACCAGTCCTGCACCACCTTTTCTTCTAATGAGGCCTTCTCTCCCTGCAGAACACGTGCCAGCTGGGTTTTTCCCTCTGTTTCCTTATTAAGATAAAGCTGCCATCAGTTTCGCTATTCCACTGGTTTGTTGGGACTTTCAAAGGCTGTAACTGTATTAAATATTCCACCTACACCTTTGGGCTACATTTCAGAGCCTGTATCCCTCCCTTTATTGCTCCGTCAAGAACGGATGAAAGTTTGATACTGAGGCTTTGACTGGGACCAACTCAAGCACTTCTGGCTCTGCTGATATATTTACTTAAACAGAAAATATCTGGATTGGTTACTCTGCTTAAATTAGGCCCTATGCAATTGCTAAAGACCTATTTTTCAATTGTTCTTTCACTCTTTCATGTACCCTTCCATTAATTCACTCTTTTTAGTTATGCTGAATTATATAAATGCACTTTCCTCTATCCTTTTCCTTCTATCTCTCTTCTGTCACCAAAGGTACACCTCAAACACCTCTTCTGGAACAGCACTGTGCCCTCTACTCTCATAAGAAGGCAAGTGGAGATGTCCATCCAAAGAGATACCTCCCTAGGGCATTGCTCCACCAGCAAGGTAGCAGAAATCAAAATTTGGAAGGTACTTGGCTGGCAAAGAGGAAAACAACACACCATAGTCCGGGTAGCTTCAAAAGCTGGCTCTGATTTATATGCACCCAACAGAAGCTCGTTAATCTGCACTTCATCAATTCATTACCTGGCCCACTCTACCTAGCATGTCGCCAGGGCCCTTTTTCTCTTTTTGCCTGAACATCTTTGTTCTTGCTCTGAATACCACTTACTTCCTCATAGGCAGGCAGAGGCCAGCTTCACCCATCTCCCCAGCTCAAGGAGGCAGTTTTGCCTGGACAGATTCAGCTTCCTCCCTTCTGTCACAGGCTGCAGCTAGAAGGAAGTTGTTGGTGTGTTTGGCGCTTTTCCATTTTCTTTATTCTTGTCTAAGCATAGCCATGTCTCAGGTTCTTTGCACCGAGGCCTGGACTCTGCGGATGAGTACATCTGTGCTAGGATCAGGGGGACAAGGTCAGTCCCAATCACAGGGTGGCAAACAGCAGCCACTCCAGCTGCACTGCCCTCCTGGATTCTGTGATGTAATTAACATCCCTTTGTTATTGTCTGCAATTACATCCCTGTCTGCTTGAATCATCATCTCCCAGCAATGAACATTCCTTCTCATTAGGGTCTTAAAAACCTCCATTATAAACATGTAAATGGGATGCAGTACAGAGGGAAATATTTTACCACTCCAATTTCCTGTTGTACCACCACCAGCAAGTCATGATATTATTGCTAAGCATCTCCAGTCAGCACTAGCATCTACAGGACCAGACTTAGATGGTGCTTGCAGCCAGCATCTGACAATATACTAGCACCCAGCGGCATCAAGGTTTCCAGCCTTCAATGGACAACGGAGAATTTTCCTTTGAGGGAAAAGTGGAGATGAGACTGCAGGCTCTGAAAGCCATGTCTCCTGATCTGCTGCTAAGTCCAGACTAACTGCAGGCTCTCATTGCATTCCATGGACCTGTGGGCTTGTGTCAAATTTCTCGGCTAACTGCAGAGCTGCTCCTGAACTCCTCACTTTCAGCAGCAACAGGAAACAAGAGCCTCCTAAGCATCAGATTTGTAAGAAGAGTTCTGCCCAAGCATTTTCTTCCCTTCTTTCAAAACGAGCAAGGTGTTATATTCCAGAGGGAAACAGATGTCTCCTTCTCTCCGCACATTCCTGTCCAGAAAGCATTTCACACAAGACCCATCTCCCCCCAGAAGGCTCCAGGCACAGCCTGCTGGCCAGGCCCTTTTCAAATAGGAATTGTTCAACCCAATAACATTTACAACGCAAATATCAACTCTGTTTGCAAGCACACCAGGCTTAGGAGAAAGCGCACAGGAGAACTTACCATCCATCTCTAAAATGGTGCTGGGAAGCACATCAAGCCAGACACCGTTGAGAGGTGAGAGGCTTCATTCACCTCCACAGCAGTTCTCACAGACGTAGATCTCCCAGGGAATATCTTCCATGCTTTAAAAAAGGCCTTTTGTCAGGCAGCCATCCTTTGGGCAAGGTGTGGAGAACACAGCAACAATGACACCTCTCCCACCACTGTAACCCCCAGCCTGTGCAGCCCTGCTCTGCTCTCAGAGGTCAGTCAAGACCTGCCTGCCACCGTGGGAGGTCAGCTCTCCATCACTCCACACCCAGACACCAAGCACTGTTGCAGAGATGCCCTGTAGACTTCGCACATAGCTCTGTAGCTTGCTCCTCTGGCAAAACTTCTGTGCTGTGCCCTCCCAGTTCTCTCTAAGCACATCCATAAGCAGTTTAAGCTTCAGGATTTGACCTTCCGATGCTTGAAGCCCGTGGTACAATTTTTTGCCCTTTTCACTCTTCTGTTTTTGTTTGCAGTAGGGTGCAAGAGATACCTGATGGGATCTCTCCAGACAGCTTTTCTGCATTATGTACATTAAGGCCTCTGCAAGCAGAGCCCACTGAATGCATATAAAGTATTTCTCAGTCAAGGTGCCTGACAAGGCTCTAAAGGTGGAAATTGCAACCAAGATGCAGAGAAGAAATAGCAAATCAGGCACTACAGTGCTTTCAACTCTAATCTCATTGTCCTACCTCCTGATAAAATGTTGCTGAGACTTCTTCCACCTCTTTGCTCCCCCTTAATACATAGATTTGGCACCCACACATTTTTGAATTTCATAAACCACCCGTGCTTTGCCTTCCCTTTTGCACCCCTGTGCCTTCCTGAAGCTCTCTAAGCCAGGCGCAACCATCTGATAATTCCCTGCAATAGGATCACATCTGCTGGAGTAGAGCCTCTGTGCCAGAATTAAACTGTGTTCAACCACAGCCTCAGCTAAAGAAGACCACTGCATGTATCAGAGCAGGACAGCTGGGAACTCAGAGTCCCCTCAGTTTTGAACTGCATCACACAAACCAACTTATTTCACCAAGCCCCAACGCTACTCCTCATATTAACATCCACAGTATTCCCCTTTACAACAAAACTCAGCAAGACTACTTACTTTAATTTCCCAGGCCCCACACCTCTCATGTCCAGGAGTAATAATACAAAGCAGAAAAAAAACTCACTAACCCTCTGATGAGTAATTTATATCCTCTGTGCACCTGAGGAAATGGCACTATTGGCTCCTCAGTTAAAAAAATCCCACACACCTGTTTGTACTCAAGTCATCAAGGCAAGAACAAGGTGTTTCAGGCTCCCTCAGTTAAAGGGGTAAAGGCAGGAAAGTTAAAAGAGGTTAAATAGGAATGTGAACACTCTAAGCCTTTTGTACAAGACCCTGTGCTTAGGGGCAACCCCATCAGATTTAATCCTCTCTAAGAAATGCCCTGGCTTTGCTCCTGAACTTTTCTCTGTTTGTTCCCCTGGAGACAAGCCCTGAAAGCCTCTCTAACAGCCCCAGCTGAATGCTCATGTTTACTGCTTTAGCTGACATCTGCTCTGACCAAACCTTAGCTTTCCCTTGGCCAAGCTGTGGATGGACAGGACAGGACAAAACAAGGCAATTGGTTTCTGAAGCAGAAATACTCCCATACTGGTAGTTTGCATCTGCATGGAGATGTGCAAATTGTGCTTCATGTGCTCAATCCCACTCATCCCTCTACAAACCACTGCCGTAGATGGTCAGAGCTTCTCTGTCAAGAGCATAACCTGTATGTGCACTAAGTGCTCAGGAGCCCAGACACTAGACTCACTTGCAAGGAATGGTTTGTAGCAATGTGGAATTTGTAAGCAAACCTGCCCAGAGACCTGCTGCAAAACTGTCTCATCTGTCCCCTTTCAAAGACTGCTCAGCCAGAATCCAATATTTACATTTTCCTGTTTTTATGTCCACAACATATATCCTAAAATATAACCAGCTTTTTCACAATGAGTTCCTGTTGGCTGCAGGGGAAAATCCATGCCTGATTTTGCCCTTCCTAGCTGTCTCCCCAAAATAACTTTCTTTTCTTCTCAATCAGAAATTGAATCTTTATGCAACATTCTCAAGTACATTTCACTCCTTGATGATCACGGATCTGCTAAAGATTAGTTTAAAAGCACTAGAGACCTACTGTGTGGTTCTGGCAGAATAGCAACTGTCTCTTCCTCTGGGTTCAGTTCAGGCTATGGCAGGGGTTAAGTGTTATGATCCAGCATTAGGAATATTTAATAATGAGAAGAAGATTTGCACCAGTTGTAGAGATAAGGCATCAAAATTACAGTGCTAATAAGGGTTTTAAGGGAGGCTTGCTCTTAAATGGTCATGAATGGATGGGGAATGAATGAGGGCGGAGTGGATAGATGTGTGGATGAATGGGAATTAATAGTTATAAAGATGGGCTTTGGCTTTCTGGTGTGGTTAGGATTGGGGTATGACGAAACTACCATCAAAGTCTGGATGATTTCAGCCTTTGCTCTGTGTGACTGGCCAATATTCTAAATTCCCCTTTATTTCAGTTATTTGCGAGAAGATATGTCTACAGATGCAGAGATTAAAATGTTGTGGTTTTTTAACTTGGCAGTTCGGATGCTGATTTTAATCAGGTGGGTTTTTTTTCCCTTTCGCATTTCTAGAGAAAAAGAAGAGCTCAGTGAGAAATTGGAGCTGCTCCCAGGACAAATGGGCCTGACTGGCAGTGCATAAAATTACCACTGTCTCTTCACCTTGCTTTCTGCAATCCCTTTATTAACTAACTGAGCCCACAGTCATTCTCTCTTTCCTAGCTCATTCATTCTCTCTTTCTTCTGCTCTCTACTCCCAGCTAAAAGGTTCATTATCACAGGCTCGCGGTAATGCATCTGTATCATGCGAGAGTGCAATTACATGCCCTAGAAATGTCACTAACCCAAGCTGGTGGCAGGAGGCCAGTCTGGCCCTGCGGGAAGTGGTGGGTCCGGACCTGGGAGCTGCCCTCTCCAGTGCTGCAACTCCCTATGCATGGGGTTATGCATCTGGCTGGGTCTAAGGGAGATTTATTTCTAGGATAAAGAAGAATCCTGCCTTCCTATGGCTCTCACAATGGGAGGCAGGAAGAGGAAATGAATGTAAGGATGACAAAAGACTCAACTAGCTTAGGATTTTGCCTTTAGCTGTGCTACAAGCCAAGGAGAAAGCCCACAAGCTGCTGGTAGGGTTTAGCAAGCTCCTTGCTCCTGTCCTTGGTAGCTACCAACGAACCCACCTTCTGTGAACTGTCATCTCACCACTACTTAGACTCCTTCACAGAGCCCTGCCATCACCTGTTCCCATGGCTGAAAATGCCGCAGTTAACAGCCAATCTTCTTAACTCTAACTGGGCCTGAGTGATTTTGGCCTTGGCGTGCTTTTTCTGGGGCAGGGCTGAGGCACATCAGAACTGATGCTGGAGTGATTACACTCAGCAAGTTGTTGGACTTCACTCTGCAGTGCTGTCAAGACAGTTCTCACTTCAGCCCCTAAAAAAAGGATTCAGACACAACCTCCAGCTGTCAGTCAAAGCACATATCCAGGTTGAAGTTCCAGGAGGGTAATTAATTTCCATCCACAGACTGGAGGAGAAGTGTATTTGTTTAATGAACGCAATAACAATTTGTTCTTCTGCTCAGTATGTGTTCTGGCATTTATTAAGACTTTTTTTTTTACTGGGGGTGGGGAACAAAGACTACTAAAAAGTGTTAATGACAAATACCAACTGCATGAAGAGAAGATATAAAAGAGACAAGATGATTTGTGGGCTGGATTGAAAGAGATTCTGAACATTCAGTCCACAAACTGGGATGAGGAGGAGCTGACATCATGCTCACTTGAAAAATATGGTGGGTTTCTGGCACTTTTAGCTCTCACTTAGCAGTGTCTGTCTGGTGTGGTTGTGTCTGAAGGAGTCCAGCCCTCTCCCAGCAGGTGCCGTCTGCCACCTTACCTGTACTGCGAGGCTGTTCATTCCACCTCCACATCTCCTCAGACCTCACAAAATCAGTACTGTGGTTTTGTCCTTGGCACAGGTACCAAGTGGAGAAAAAGGATCAGCCTCACTTTTCTCATTCAGAGGCTCTTTTCCTCAGAACTTGCCCTGGACTTAGCTGCTTGCTTTCCACAGAAAACTGTGCAGGGAAGGATGTAGCCATAGATGGAGGCAGTGGAAGGGGTACCCAAGTTTGTTCACTTCCTTCCCACCTCACCCCTCGTGTCACAAATCTTTTTTCTTTCCATGTGACGCAATTCAGCAGTGATTCCTTTCAGTGTGTGGCCGGCTTTCTAAGCTGTCTGCTCTCCTCATCCCTGCTTGCTTGTCCACTCAGGTATGATGCCCCAGGGCAGTTTTGTTGTCTTGGCCAATAGACTGCATCCAGGGTAGATTATAATTCTTTATTTCTTAATATTTTGTTGCTGACACAGAAATAAATAACTAAAATGTCCATGCCTTTGTAGCAGCAAATATTATTTTAGAAGCGATGAAGGCGGACACAACCCTCACATACTGCCCTTCGTTGGAGTTAGTTTCTCTTCTCACTGTTTTGTTGTGAAGTTTACTAGAACCATTTACACTTTTCCACATCACTTTAAAACCAGAAAGGTCTTTAAAAAGAAAATCACATTTTTCTCTCATTGCAGAGTATTAGCTTTCTTACTGCTCTCCTCTTTGATTTTTCTTTTTCCTAAAGTAAATAAGCAACAAAAATTTTTTTACAGCACTCTCTAGAGGATATAGTCTGATCATTTCTCATGGTTTTTTTTCCTGTGTTCAGTAACAACTACTACAAAAAAGAAACATTTTTTTTTCTGGCCAAGACCTAGAATGGAAGCAGTCATGTAAACCACAATTTCTAAAGGATAAAGCAATCTGGCAGGATCCACCTGTTACAGAAATCCTGGAAGCCCGAATGATCATGGGTGCAACAAGCAGATTTGTACTGACTACAGAGATCTTGGGGTTTTTAACTTCTGCATCCGCTGCCACTCCCAGCACTTCCTTAACTTGTACCTACCTGATACACACAGAAGCTACTAAGAAAGACTGTGCTCATAACAGCTACATTTCTAGCACTTCTCACTGTTTGGAGGTGTTACCAACTTCCTCAGTGTTCATTCAGCCAGATGCTTGTCCATCGTCAGGATGCTGCTGCTGCACGTTGCAGAGCAGGAGAGATCCACCTCAGAAAAAGGAGGGCTTGGGGGTCAGCTGGCAGAATACCTGGGGCGAGAGCCAGCATTCCTCCTCTTGATCCTGCAGAGAAGGTGGTGGCAGTGCAGGTAGCCTGTCATTTTCTCAGGGTAATCACAAGCAGGATGAGACCTAGAGAGTAGCTCATCTTTCTTGTCTGGAGGCAGTCCAAAGTCCTAGCTAAGGGAAAGACTGTCCTTTTGGTATCTTCACCTCATCTCTCATTTCCTCTAAGTTGCTCCTTCCATCTGTTCACACATACAGGGGTTTTATTTTAACTGGCGTTTCTTCACCATTAAAGAGTCTGCCCCTGATACATGGAGCATGGCCCAGGCACCACCTCTGCTTTGACTAATGCTTCCTGCAGGTTCCAAGTGTGTCCCCATCTGTCGTCAGCTCCATCTCCTCACAATGAAAACAGATCACCAGTCTGCATTTAATCATTCAGAACAAAAAGCCGTGCAAAGCTGAAAGACTAGGCAGGAGGCAAAGCCCTGCTCAGCAGCGTTTTCTCGCTGTGCTTTGTGCCTTGGGATCCACTGAGAGTGTGAACAGAAGGACCTCAGGGACAAAATACCATACAATGAGCTCTTCACTGCCTAATCTAAAGAATGCCAAGCAGGCGAAAGCAGGGGATGGAATAGCAACAGGGCACATCTCGTCCGCTTAAAAACACTTGATTTGCAAAGGAAGAAGCATCAAAAACTTTCTTGCTCACTTGCCAATGTCCATTCCCAAAGGAAACAGGAGAAAGTGCCTTCTTAGATGACTACAGGTGTCCACATTGTGAATTCAGATGAAAATGAAGTACGGTCGTAACGACGATGGCTGTTAATATGTGGACAGTTCTGTCCTCTCCCAGTACAACAGGAAGGTGTTTCTTTAGAAGTGGGAGGAGGTGGCCAGCAAACGGGGGTTCTTGGTTATGCACTAAAGGATGACCAGAGCTCACCAAAAGCAATTCACCAAGAATCACACTCTGAACACAGGGTCTGAAGTTTTTCTTGCTTTCTCTCAGTCTAGTCTGTATTCCTGATGATTGCCCCATTCCTGTTGGTGACAGGCTTATGATAACACTGCCATTTCATTAGCTGAGTATTGTTCAGGAGATTGATGGCTGGCAAGCTACGAAAAATTGCATCTCCCTCTGCAGCTGCCTGTCCCGTAGACAGCATTCATCACAGCAAGAAGAGGAGCAAAGAAAAACATACGGGAGTAGGAATCAGATACATTGGCATCCCACTGAAGTCAAATGCTTATCTTCAAGCATGTGTGAAAATCCTGGAGTCCAGGCATTTTCCCTTTACGGCTCCAACCCCAGGAGAATGTCTTCCAGAGAAAGTAGAGAAAACATGAGTGCCAGGACCACTCTCCTCAACCTGAGCTTGCAGAGCTGGTCCCCAAGGTCTCACATCTCTGTGCTCAAGAATTATTATTAAACAGGCAGTTCCAAAGGAAAGCAAATATTGACATTAAACAAGAAAGTAAATGCCATTTTGCTCCTGGGTGTTTGAAGAGAGGAGAGACAATGTAGAGCAGAAGGAAACGAGCCTCTGGAAAATTTTAGAGAGACTTAGGTCCGCTCCCCAGCCCTTCTCAGCATCTTCTCTCTCTCCTTTTGCTGGCAGGGAGAGTGCCTTGGGGCTCTGTGATGCAGACAGCAAGACTGCAAGTGCAAAGGTAGAAAGAAAGGAGAGAAAAAACCCACAGCTAATTAAATTCCATAACAACAGGACATTATACGAATGAGTACCGCCTCCTTAAAAGCACAGCTGGGGACAAGTACAGTTATTCGTGCTGTGCACCTCCAGAGTCACGGGGTGACAAGTCTTTCATGGCAAGGCCGTGCAGCAAAGGCAGGAGCTCCCTCACGCCCTGACAGATGAGCCAATAAAGATGGGTTTTGCCAGGGAAAAACCACATACAGACACATACAGACAAACAGCACGAATGCTCTCCCGCTGCCTCCCCGGGGAGCACTGGAGCTCTCAGTAGTCGCTCCTGCTGAGGGCTGGGGAGTTCCCTTCGTGCTCACAAGAGGCTCTGTTTGCAGCACCTCACACCATGGCAGTGTGGGAGGGCTGGAGTGGAGGCACGGCCAGGCCGTGGGCATGCTGCCGCACACGGCCGTGGGCTCCGTCCTGCCATCTGTCTCCTATAAAGAGCAGAAGCCTGACATGGAGGATTTATTGTTGTCTAACACCCATGCCAGTGAAACCACACCCACCTCCAAGGCTTAAATAACCTCCTCAGCAGCTTCACACATCCTTATCATGTGCTGAGGGGAGACTCTCCTCTGCTGCCAGCGTTGGCATCATTACTTCTCTCATTTTGCAATGGCTTGCATGAGCCCTTTTGGTCCCTGGGGGAACAAATGTCACTGCTTTCAAGCCTGTGATTTGAAAGAGTCCAGAGGTGCAAAGAGAATTACAGCAGAGTATAAGACTTCATCTGGTTCTGATGCAAACTCAAACCAAGCCACTAATACTTTGTAGTTTTCTGTCAGCTACCATGACTTTGGCCACGTGAAACACAATCCACAAGCACAGAAACCCAAGTACTACCAGTGTATTTTCTCCACGGAAGTCCTCGAATATGCTGAGGCACAAATGTTCTGCCACAACAGTGCCTTTGCTTAATGCTTTCCCTAGGACCATTCCCGAAGCCAGAAGTCTGAACCAAGTGAATGCAGAAGACAACCAGTGCATGGCTGTGAGGGAGGCTTAACTATCTCACCTGAAAGATTATTTATTCGGCAGTAGAAGCCACAAATAAAACACAGCTGCCTAATGAAGACAGCTTGATAAGTCTGGCCCATTTTTAATTTCAATGTTGCATGTAATCTCCATTCTGGTCTATGGACTTGTCAGTGGTTTTACAATTTCTGATTATATGAGTGCAGTAGGCAGACACAGCCCAGTGGAAGAGCTGGGAGAGCAGCATTAACAACTGCCTCTGGGGAATTCAGCCAAAGGAGCCAAGAATTTGTCTACACTATTATTGCATGACAGAAAGCAGAGGCTGAGTAAGCACTCTGTTGTGGTGTCCTTTTCACAACCTACCTGTCTACTTATTTATACGTAGTCAAGTAGCTCTGGGCCTTAAACACAAGGGAAGAGGAGATTTCTGCTTCACCATCCATGGAGACAGAGAGACAATTCACTGTGTTTTACAGAAGCGCAACTGTTACAGAAGTCAAGTGGATACTGATGGTTTGCCCGTGGTACCGGACGGAGGGACACTGGCAGACCTTAGGGTCAAACTTATAGCCCAGTTTGCACTCCTGGTCTGTCTACCGGTGTCCAGCTCCCGATCCTGAAGGCTATCTCCACTAGGGAAGGGTCCTATCAATAACAAGCAGGGCAGCCTCCTCTCCGGAGCACTGCCCTGACAGTAAAGCCCTCTGGATTCATTCACCTGCTTCCATTAGACAGGCTTGGTGCTTACAGAGCAGAGAGTAAATCTATTCAGAGGCTAAGGATTTTTTGACAGAAAGATGGATACAGAGGAAGCAGTTTCCTTCCCGACATGAATAGAGGCAAGGATAAAAGGGCATGCGCATAAAACCCCAGTCTCATGACCTCAGCTGTCCTGCACTGCTTGCTCTCCTGCCGGCAGAAAGCTCCAGGCTCACTGCTTCTATTGTGCCATGAAGTATGGTCTCCCCGAGCACATCAGCCTTTCTGCTGCCCTGCTGCAGCAGGCAGCTGTTCTTCCTCCTGGCTGGGAAGAGAATGCATCGAGGAATGCCTGGAGAGCACAGAGGCTGTCAGGGTTAACACCACCATGGGCTGAGGGAGCTGGATGCTGTCTTACAGCTGGAGTCTCAGAGAATAAATGCGAGCTTTACTTCATGGGCAGCTTTGCCAACCCAGGATCGAGGTTGAAGCCGTCAGCAGAGGAGCACGTGGAACTCTGTTATACTCTCCTGGATGTTGTGATGGTTGGCAGGAGCAGTCTCTGCCCTGAAAGATTCGCATTCCTCGTAGACAAGACAGGAGGCACCCCAGCTTTTATGGATAGGACAATTGGGACCAGGAGGAATTATTCAACAGACTTACAGGGAGTCTATGTCAGATCTCAGAGTTTCATCGCAGTCGTACCTCACCTTTTCCCCTCACAGGACTCAGAAAAAAGTTTAATTAAAACTGCTTCCTTTCTCATTAAAATGGTGTATTTCAGGAGCCACTCCCTTGGAAGTACTCTGTCCTTACCCGTGTAGCAGCCTGCTGTGATGTGGTGAGCTGTGGGGCCTCACTCACAGGCAGGCAAGAGTTGGGAAGGTCACCAGAGAAGGTGTTTCAGACCCTTCAGTACCCCAGTCTTGGGCCTGCAGGCTCTTTCCTGATGCTAGACCCCTTTTCTTCCTGAGGAAATGTTACTGCCATGTAAAGAGTGCTTGGATAAGGTCCACAGGCATCAACCCCCAGGGAGAAAGGAATGGTCTTATTCCCTCGGCTCCCCTCCAAGGGGCCAACGTGTCAGCCACACAAGATGCTTCTTGCATGAAGTGCAGAAACTGCCACCAGCTGTGGAGCTGGTGAAAACTAGCCCAGCCATTGACAAATCTTTCTCTGGAGATGGCTGACTCAGATGCTGCTCTGCCTCCTAGATATCTCCTGTCATGCAGGATCTGTCACTTCCACGTCTCAGAATTAGCCAGGAGGGTTTTCTGCCATCTGAGTTTGACCTAAGAATGTACAGCATCTTTCAGCATCTGGCCCATTAGGGATGTGACATGCTTCACAGATGTGCAGGACAGTAGGCACAGGCTTTGCATAACAATAAACACCTCATTTCTCCTTCTTGCTTGCCATTTCTTTCTGGGGACTGAAGACACACGGTCTGCTTGACTCCTTTATGTCCCAGAAGAAAGATGTGCAGGACAGTAGGCACAGGCTTTGCAGAACAATAAAGACCTCATTTCTCCTTTCTTGCCATTTCTTTCTGGGGACTGAAGACATACGGTCTGCCTGACTCCTTCAGGTCCCAGAAGAGATTCTGGAGCAACACATAACAGTGTACCCAGGTGATGATGACTCTTTTCCTGAAGGAAGAGACATTGTCTCACCTTCCCCTCCCCAAATGATGTTCTTTAATCTTCATGCTAATCTTTCATGAGTTTCCATTGCGGTCCTGCCTAAGGAGGAGTAGTGAAGAGGATAGGTTTTGCTCTGCTCCTTCTACCTTGCAGGACAGAAGCACCCTCTGCCAGTCCTCCCTTTAGCTATTCAGTTGCCAGCATGCTCTTAGGAAGCATCTTTCTGCTGCTGCCACCCACTGCTCTGCAACCAGACCCCTAGCAGAAGTCTCTGTGGGATTACATTCAACTGTAAGGCCTGGTAAACCTCCTGCTGCCCATGAAAGAGGGATCTGTCTCTCAGGTGTAGTATCTCTGAGTCCTGCTTAGTTCAGTCCCTTGACGTATTTGTCTGTCTCCATCCACAATGGAAACTCCTGTGCACTTCAGGGGCTCACTAACCTGGGCTACAGTTTGGCTTTGTACCAATACCTGAAGCTACACTGCTGGCTGGGCTTCCCAAGGGGCAAGGAAGAGGCTTGTCTGTCTTTACAGGTAATTAAATCCAGATTAAAACAATGTCTTACTGGAATCCAGCCTGCGGGAAACTGTAAAGGGCTTCCTGGTGTTGAAGCTCTGTAACCAGAGCCCAGGCAGTCCAGTGCCCTTTATCTGCCTCCTGAAAGCAAGGGGGTTTGGGGACCTGTTCATAGCCAAAGACCAGCTTGGATGCTCTCTCGCAACACTGCTCACGGCACAGAGCTCTTTGTTCCCCCTGCAGGAATGGAGGTAACTGTAAGAGAGCTGTGACGTGGGCTCGAACCCCATTTGGTCCCCATGTGTGGCCTGATCTAGTTGAGAGGTGTCTCTGCCCACGACACGGAAGTTGGATTAAATGATCTTTAAGGTCCCTTCCAGCCTAGGCCATTCTAGGATTCTATGACTCACGTAAAACCAAATTTAGTCCTCCTTTGTAAATTGCTGTGAAATGCACAAGTGAAGACTACAGGCTGCTCCCCGTTCCAAAGCATGACCTGCTGCCTTGCACACGTATTTATTGTCTGCTCCTCCTTCTCCAGCCCACCGGACATTTTGCGTGGTGTTTTCTTGCAACCAAGCAGACATCAGGGCTTGCATTCCCTGCTGGATTCCCACAGCACCCCTACCCATGTGCTGCCTGCCGGCTGCTGCATAATGGACCTGAAAACACAGAACTGATATGCAAATCTGACATTTAATTTGGACATGAGAGTTTAATGAGGCTGTGGAGATTCTGCCACTCACAGCCTCCACATCCTGCAACCTGCAGTCACTTTCCCTTAATTGAACACATCCCCACTACACACGTATGAACGCACACTCACATGCACGTGCTCTTCAACACAATCCACCCTTTGCAGGAAAGTTGCTCCCAATTCCCTTCTTTGTCCGTGCGTCCTCCCAGGCTCCTGGGGCCATAGGACAAATGTAAACTGTAACTTTCCAGTAGTCACATCTGGTCTTTCCAAAATCATCTCAGTTCAGAATAGACATGCATTTTCTCAGCCAAATTTTGGGACCTCTTTTTAAGATGGTACTTTGGTTTTGGGACTCCTGAAGCACTTGGCTCTGCTGCGGGTCTATTTACTCAGTGCCAGAGGGCTAGGGGCATACAGTTCGTGAGCTACTGTGCTACCTTGCTCTTGAAGGGATGGACAATGAACCAAGAATTGGCTTTGCTGAGAGTGGGAGTGAAGAGGAAAGGGCACAGATCATGCCTTGTGAGGCCTCTCTTCCCATCCCACAAGACCTGCAAAGCATTTCCTTGCCCAAACAAGCACTTCAGTCAAGGAGAATATATCCCATCCACTAGCCTCAGTGCCAAAGACACCTTGCTGTTCAGAACAGGATCGACTCTCTAACAGCGCCATACCAACCTCCTCCCTGAGCACCTGTCAGAGCAAAGTCAGTGTGGGCATCCCTAGAGTCTCCTTTTTGTCACTCTGCCCTCTTCTGCAAGGTAGGAAAGAAGGAAAAACACATCCTCCCTACTCCACAGGCTTGTTCTGCCGTGAAAGGGATCCCTGGAAACTAGACTTGAAGAGCAGCAAATTGAACAATAATTAATACGCCTTCTTGACTGCAACAGCCTGAGATCAATGTATTGCTGAGAGCTGCAAATACAATGTGTGCAGGACACATTGGCCATGAAGTAACACCTGAGCATGCATGCACAGAAGGATGAAGAAGTAGGAGGAGAGCTTCTCTTCATCATTTCTGCTGCTCCTCTGACAGGTATAACCAGGGTTTTCTTCTTCAGCATCCATCTTTCCTCTCAGGTTGCAGCCACATCATTAAACTGCTCCTCTGGTAACTGATACACAGGTCCTGTTTTCCCTGTTTTCCTGGGAGGGGGCAGAAGGACACAAGAACACAGGTCACAACCCTTCCCTGCAAAACAAGTTGCTCCCGGTCAGCGCTGCAGCAATCGCGGCACCCTTTGCACTGGGCTGATTATCCAGAGTCACGGAGGACAGAGAAAGTGAGCTGCAAGCCCCAGCTCTAAGTGTGCCACATTTAATGGCCAGGGCATGTGAGCTGCGGAGAGGCTGTACAGCTGGAGGAGAGACAGGGAGACCCCATCTGGGGCTGGAAGGGGAAAATGTGAGCTGGGCTAGAGCAGGTTTTTTTGCAGGTACATGGGACGTGAGCTCTCTTCAGCATGAGCAGGCTCCAGGATGAAATATTAATGCCAGCATCTTGAGAAGGCAGCAAGCAGTAATGTCTGCGCCACTTGGCCATGAATAAAAGATGGTCCTGAAAATGGGGAAGAACGGCAAATTAATTAATTGAAGCAAAAGTCTCTCCGCTCCCATTAACAAACAAGCCTGGAATCCTCCCACATGCAGCTCAGGGGAACGTGCAGGGGCACAAATGGGAGACAGGGTCTTCTCCCAGTGACCCGGGGTTTTCCACTGCCTGGCAGTGCCTTTAAGCTCAAGTTCAGGTCCTGGTTCAGCTCCCTGCCATGTCCAGCCTGCCAGCAGTACCTGAGGGGAGCTTGACCCACAGCCTTGGCCTTGCAGCACCAAATGCTGTGGAGAGCTTTAGCAAAGACCAGTCTAGCTGAGGTCAGTGGAAAGCAAGAGCCTCTGTGACCTCAGACTCCTCACCTGTGCCCTGGCTTCCAAGTCTATCCAAGTCCATTCCAAGTCTATCCAAGTCTTTCAAGTCCATTCAGGCTCCTTCTTAGATTGGACCCTGAAAAAAGGACATTACTCACCTCCTTCTTTTCCCTCCCCAAGACCAAGGTCAGGAGGTCCCTCTGAACACAGGACCCCTGGTCCCCAGCAACCTCCCAAGGATGCAGGGCTGGTGAAGCAAGAATTGGAAGGAACAGCAGCATCTGAAGCAGTGCCAAGGAAGGAGTGAGGTGGGAGCTGCAACTGGAGGCCCAGCTCAAACACCAAGAGTGGAGAAGGTAGCTACCACAAAGCTGCTGTATCAGCCCAAGCAGGAGCCAACACATTGCACCAAGAGGAATGGAAAGAAGGCTGCAGATTCCTAACCCCGCACTCCAAGAGCTGCACAGGTTGAAACAGCCCAGCTCTGAGCCAAATTCTGGGATCTAGGCAGCTGCTTTCAGGAGAGCTAGCAGGATGATGGGGATCTCTCCTGGGGGCAGGTGCTGGGGAAGGGCTCAGAGCTGCTCCTACCTGCAAAAGAAGACAATCTGGTTTCTCTTCATTCAGGGTTGGGAGTTTTCTGGGTGCTTCTCGGTGGCTGCCCTGCCCAAGGCTAATCCCTTATGCCGTGCCAGTTGACTGGAAACAGAGCAGTGGAGCTGCTGCAGATGGAGAACCACCCTCAGCACCAAGACGACTGATCTCTCCTTCTGAAGCTTTGCCTATAAATTATAGATTTTAAGCAGTGTTTGTTTAAAATATTCAGCTTGCCACTTAAAAAAGAATACTCACACACACTAGGAATGGGAAGGATAGGGAGTGGGGGCTGTGTTACCACTCGGAGAAGGGGGAGGAAAGCAGACAGGAGAGAGGTATTTCCTCAGCTAATGAGCCAGCATCCCTCCCTGGGGATGTGCAGTCCGACACGTGAGCCACCTGCACTGCAGCTTAGTCTGCCTCCTCCTGCACACAGGTCAGGCCCAGCAAAGCTCTGAAGGAGCAACAGCCTCTGCTTTTCCCACCCAGCATCCCAGTGTGCAAGCCATGCCAAGGGCTTCCCTTTGAGCCTGCAGGACAGCACTGTGTTTACACAGTCAGAGTGAAGACAGCTCAGCTACTCTGGGGGCAGGAAGGAAGTCAGGAGGTAGGAAAACATCCTCCTAGAGAATACACACAGGTCCCTTACTTAAAAGCACAATCATTTCTTTGATTAAAAATTCACCTCTTCAGCTAACATAGCCAAGGGGTAAGTCTGTAAAAGGTGAGGTGTAGGGAGCAGTAGCTGAGATATTTCTCATCAATGAAAAATGCTCATCTTCATCTCTGCCCTGGGTGCATCCCAACCCCACCCGTCACCAGAAGCTGTATTGCCGCCTGATGGTGAAGAAGAGGCAGAGCTCTGCTGCAGAATAAAAGGATTTCTCCTTTAGGTTGCAGCACTTCCCAGGCTAAGGCAGGCTGTCACGGTATTCTGGGGTGAATTTCACGTGGGAGAGACTGCAGGTAGCGTTGGTGAAGAAACACAGCCTTACAGGAGATGACTAAAGGCAGCTTTTGCTGCCCCGGGAAGCTCAATCGTATACTCAGGTACATCTTGCAGCAGGGCACAGGTAGGAGCAGTCCAGTCTCAGAAAGATATCCGAGGCAGCACAGATTTCCTCCCTACAAATCTGGACACACCAAAGGGCTGCTGCTATGCACATGCACTGCCCTTGTGTAAAAGCATGGGAGGAATTCTCAGAAACCAAAAAGGCTTTCCCTGTTTTCTGCTAAATCCTTGGCTGTTTATCACAAGGCCTCCGCTGGGAAAACTGAACTGGCTGAAGAAAGACAAGGCAGTCCCAGTCAGCATACCTAGAAACGCCATTACCTGTGTCGCAGCAGCACCTGAGGGGAGATTGACCACAGCCTTGCCCTTGCAGCACTAAGTGCTGTGGAGAGATTTTGGAAAACCCAGTCTGAGGTCAGTGGAAAGCAAGCAGCTGTGCAGGGTCCACACCCTGCTCAGAGGAGAAAGACAAAGTTAACCTTTTATTAAAGGACTGCCTCAAGGCTCATCCTGTCCAGGGAATACCACCTGGGAAAGCAGGCAAGAGATTGTCCAGGATGCTCCCAGTTCCAGCAGAAGGCAGTTCCCAGGGCTATGCCGGTTGCCAGTTACGCACAAGGAATGTGAGCACTAGCCCTGCTGCCGCAGCCCCTGTGGCCACCAGCTGAGGGTGAGGTCCCTTTGGCCTCCCTGCACTACCTGGCTCCCCACAGCGCAGAAACCCCCAACACCCTCCAGCCAAGCCTGAGCCCAGCTCCCTCCCATGACCCTGGCAGGGCCATGTTTCTTGCTGTCGCTCCCAGGAGACACTGACCGTTCTGGCAAGCTCTGCACTCTATTTTTAATAAATTAGCCCTGAGCTCCATTTGTGTGCATAAATATAGCATCAACCACTCTGCCAAGCCGTTTTTCTCTTGGTTAACACATTCGTCCAAGCTGCTCTATTTGTCTTTTCTCCACAGGCTCATATTCTTCTGGATTCATTTTGTCAAACAAATTGTACGAGCTGGACTGCCCATTTACCCAGTGCTGTTTGATTACAGGGGTTATTTATGAAACAGCAAGACATATGGCATTAAGTTTCTTAATAATAATAATAATGAGAGAAGGGAAGGGGGAAAGCACTAGAAGAGAGGAAGCAAAAAATGTTTTTTATTACAGACAATAGCTCCTGCCATGGGTGATGAATTCCAGACACTTTTTCCAGTTGCTCTTTTGCTGCTGGCATGACGAATGGCACAGGCACCAGCACAGAGCTAGGATGGAGAAGCGGGGCCGTGGGTGGCAAGGAAAGGAGGGAAATGCCAGAGCATACACACGTGGTGAGGCTGGGTGAGGTGTACAGAGGCCACTGGCAGTTCCCAGGAGGTTTGCAGTGATACAGACCCCACTCAGCCCTGCCCATCATCAGCACCAAGCCTGGAGTCTCTCCTATTGCAGGACCCTCGGAGGCAGCGTGAGGGCAGGTGACGAGGCCATCCAGCACCTTTGTAGTCCCTTTCCAGCATTGCTCCTTCCGATGCCCAGATGCTATAACCAAGTGATTAGTGGAAATGCCTGTGTTTGGGGAGCAAGTTGTCCTCTCACTCTGGGGCTGCAAAGCAGAGCCTAAAAACAAGAACATAGCACAGAGAAACCATCAAAATACTTACTACTGAGCACTCAAATTTTGTAAAAACTGCATTTACAGCCCAGTGACAATCTAGGCCAGGTTATCTCATGCATTGTTCCCATGCTGAAGAGCCACCACATATGCAGCTATGTGTAATCTGTATAACTTCCAGGTAGTACTCAGACTCCCCAAGATATTTATTTTCTCCATAACTAAGCTGCCTTTAAATCTGCTTGTACCTCTTCTTTCTGATTTAGTCACTTATTCCTGAGAAGTTTGGGACTACTCCATTCACCAGAGAGCCCAGTTATGTCTCTGGACTTAACCCCCTCTGATCTGGCCATCCTGACTCTAATGACAGCTTACCTCAATACAGTCAAAACTTCTTTCAAAGCAAGATATTGGATTAAGGGCCTGGGAGACCTTGAAAACACAGTCATTTCTGCAAAAGGAAAATAATGAAGTTTTTTAATTAGTGGGCACTGATCTCAAGGTCTAGAGAAGAGAGCAGCAAACTCATCCCACCGATACATAGCAGAGCCCTGCCACATCACTAGAGGCCCCAGGGAAAGTGCTGGGATTGGACTGAACTGCAGAGCTGCTGCATCATGCTTCTCCTTGGTGGGAGCAGTCTGGGCCATTCACAGAATCACAGAATGTCAGGGGTTGGAAGGGACCTCTGAAGATCATCTGGTCCAACCTTCATCCCAGCACACCCAACCACTACACCACAGCCTCAAGTGCTAGATCTACTTTTTTTTAAACACCTCCAGGGTTGGTGACTCCACCACCTCCCTGGGCAGCCTGTTCCAGTGCCTCACCACTCGTTCAGTAAAGAACTTCCTCCGAATATCCAATCTAAACTTACCCTGATGCAACTTGAGGCCATTTCCCCTTGTCCTGTCATTAGTAATTAGAGAGAAGAGACCAGCCCCAGCCTCACTCCAGCCTCCTTTTAGGTAGTTGTAGAGGGCAATAAGGTCTCCTCTCAGCCTCCTCTTCTCCAGACTAAACAAACCCAGCTCCCTCAGCCGCTCTTCATAGGGCACGTTTTCCAGACCTCTCACAAGCCTTGTTGCCCTTCTCTGCACCCGCTCCAGCACCTCGATGTCCTTCTTATACTGTGGTGACCAAAACTGGACACAGTACTCGATTCCCCTTGGGCAGAGGGCCTTGTGTTTTCCCTCCAACCTCTGAGATGAGTGGAGCCTCCTGGTCCTCCCTTCTCACCTTGTCCCGAAAAAGGAAAGCCCACTAAGCTTGCAATCAGAGACAGCATCTCTGGAGACAATTCCTTAGCAGTTCAGACTACGCTTACTGTCTTACAGGAAAGACCCTGGCAATGGGATAAACAAGCTCAAATACAGAGACTAAAAGATTTTCTCTGGCAGATGCAAATGGTTCTGCAGTACCGGCCTCAGCTTCTGCTTTCTTGTTCACCAGCTGGCACAGACCTGGGGAGGCTGGGCAGGCAGAGTTAATCAGGCCTTGTTTGTGATTACAATGAACTCCTGCATTTCATGGCCTGCATCCTAAACCTGCTTTCTAATTCCCCAAGGGAGAGGGATTTACACTTTCAATTTTCTGTCTAGTTAGTTAATGGTCCATTACTGTCAAAAGGATGAGTAGTTAGAAGCTCAATCCTACAGGATTTATGGTAAGGAAGAACCAAAGGCTGCAGAAGAAAACACACCAGAGAGAGGGCACAGGGGTATTTGCAGGTCCTCGCTCTGTGACACTGGTGACTGGACACTGGCCCAGCGACAGCTCTAGAACAAGGCTCAACCCACATCACTCTCTGCAAGTGCTTCTCCCTTATATATTGTACCAAGTTACTGCCTCCAATACCTGCTTGGAGAAAGTTTACCATCAGGCTGCTAGCAGTGAGGAAATTCAGATAAGTTCCCCAGCTTCCATTAAGCAAGGATCTGAATTGCCAATCACAGAGAAAGATTTCACTCCTTGTATTGAGCCGGGTACCAGAC
>NW_009698580.1:0-2041 GCF_000703405.1 Apaloderma vittatum | reverse complement strand
TCACCACCACAAGTGAGTTCAGCTGGGGCAAATAAGCACCATGATAGCTCTATCTCCTCCCTGCCCTCATCTGACAAACCCTAGGTAGTTCTAGGTCTGCAGAACACGGCGTGACCTTAGTTGGACATAATCTGTCAGAGACTCTGCCTCTCTGCCTCCAGAACTGGAGTAATGGTACTCCAGTACTGCTGGAAATAAAAATAAAAGGGGAAAAAGAGCAGCACAAGACTGGTTCCCATAAGAATGCTCCAGCAAAAGGCAATAGTGCTCTCTAGTGCTTCCAGCAGAACAAGCAGTCTACCCCATACTACCAGAGCTAAAAGAGGGGTTGCAAGCCAGGGATGCTGACTTCATGCTGCTTCCCCCATATCCCTCCCTACAGTCTAACTTACCTGTATTACACAGCTGTATCACCAAAAGAACCATAGCACCCTGGGCTACCTCAAACACATTAGAAAGAAAGGAGCGAGCACACCCCCCCACCCACAACAGCCTAAAAACACTGACCAGGTTTGCCTTGTAAAACCATTACAAAGATGTAGCAAGGGGCTGTGCTCACACTCACCTGTGCAGAGAGCTGTTTTCTTCCCCTCTACCTGTTAAAACTGTTTCTGACCCACTGATTTCAGTGTAAATTCTCTCATGTATCTCCACAGCAAGAGCAATTAATGTAGCCTTAAGGGCAGCAAAGGAAGAAGCTCTAGCAAGTCATTGCTTTGCGTGACAGGGACACATGGAAACTTCAGGGCAGTCTTTGTTGGCCTTTCGCACATGATTAATTCATACTTACAAAGCTTTGCTTCATCTGAGTGGGGCTTTTTGTGATTTAATCCTAATATATTTTCAGACATGTAGACCTGGCCTACTAGCACAGACAGGAATTGCATTAAAATAGGCTCTTATTTGGTTTCTAGAACATTTTTTTTGCTATTCTTGTAGCAAATAGCAGACTACGCTGTTTGTGACGTTTAATAAATCCTGGTTTTTTGTTAAGTGTGTGTTTGTATGTAAGTAGAATCTTCCCCTTTGTCTGTGTGCATGCAAGATTATACTAAAAATATTTTTCACTGATAGGACCTGTTTTTCATCTAATTCTTTCCCAGTCTTCTCATTTTGCCCATTTCTCTCTCCTTGTCTCTGATTTTCAACAACAGAACTTTTTGTTCTTCCTTTGGGTGCAAATAACTTGTTCTTTAGGAGCTTTTTGAGCTTGCTAATGTATGGCCTCAGAAATACTTATAAATACTTCAAGTAACACTTGCTATCTACTATACAGTGGTAGTACTTCTGTGCGCAAATGATATAAAATATTTTGTTTAGAATTCAACTGCAGGGTTATATAAATACAAAGGTTAAGGAATTTGCTCAAGAAATCAGGCTGGGCTGCACCTGTGTGCTGCTGATTGCTGCTCAGGTGTTGCCAGTTGAGTGCTCTTGCCCCTCAGCACCCCAGGAATGCAGCTGAGACACCTATAAATACCTTCCCCGGGAGGGGAGGAGTTTCTGCTGCAGCGTGAGGTGAGGAAGCAGAGAAATGCTGGGTGGATTCTCGATGTATTTGGGATTAAAGCTTCAGAAAATATAAGCAGATATAGGTATGTGGCTGAAGATAGTCCATAAACTTTTCAGAAGCCGTTAAGAGTTCCTAAAATACTTTTTTGGGGGTTGTTGACATCGTAAATGAGTTACATTTTAGTTAAGTGGTTACCTAGGGGCAGTAGGATATTAAAGAAGTTCCTTGTAGCTCTGAGTTAACATTTATAATGCTCAGGGAAGGCTGGTGAGGCTGGGCGGTCCTGGGAGTGTTGCAGAGCCAGGGGCAGCTGTGCCTGAGCAGGAAAATCATGGCCGGGGTATGGCAGGATAGTTATTCAGGCTTAGTTTAGTTTAGCCTGGACTATGCGGTGTCTGCTGTTGAAAACCAGGTGGATTGGTGCCTGGGGAAATGCTCTAAAAAAGCAGTCGAGGATTACTCTTCAAGAAGGGCTTTGGGATGGCTTTTTGCAGACTCGCATTTACCCTCTCTAGCTGACCGAGGACT
>NW_009698579.1:35146-44281 GCF_000703405.1 Apaloderma vittatum | reverse complement strand
TTGTTGTTTGGGGTTTTTTTGGCGCCTTCCAAGAGGCTTAAAAAGCCAAACTCAAAACGCACGTGAGCTCATGTGGCAGCAGAAAACCGACACGTTTTCTAACTTGCTGTCTCTCTTTGCTTTTAGATGCTACAACTGCGGTGGCCTCGACCACCACGCTAAAGAATGTAGTCTACCTCCACAGCCAAAGAAGTGCCATTACTGTCAGAGCATCATGCACATGGTGGCTAACTGCCCCCATAAAACTGTCTCGCAGCAGCAGCAGCAGCCGCAGCCCCCTAGGTTTCCGGGAAGTTTTTTTTCTGAACCGCAGCCTTCCACTTCTGCTTTCCTGAGAGAAGGGGGAGGAACACACGGCTACTCGTCTCCCTCGTACTCTCAGGAAGGCAGGTCAGAGATCTCGGAGCGCCCGGGCAGGTCACCACAGGAAGCCTCGTCGAGTAAGTTGTCTGCGTCACCCGAAGAACCGAGCAGAAAGGGGCCTTCTGTTCAGAAAAGGAAAAAAACTTAAAGCGTTTGTCGTAACTTTCCATATTCTTTATCCTCTTGGGATGTCTACCTCATGCAAGTACAGGGGAAATAATTTCACTATCAGTAGCTGACCTGGAATTTTAACTACTGTTGAGGAACTGTGAATTTTTATTTTTTTTCCTTTAATAGACAAATCACTCCAAGCAAAATACATTTGAGCAGGGTGCATTACGTTTTACCGTCTGTGTGTGTGTGTATGAGTGTGCACGCGCGCGTGTGTATGTGTACATATCTATAACTATATATTTTTTCCATCAGACCACTCTCCAGCTCCCACAAGACATTACTGTACAGCAATAGGCACAGTGTCCACAAATGTTCCTGAACTCATTCCTAGAACCTATTTCCAAACATGTTCAAAAAACAAATGAGAAAACCCAAGAAATCTCACTCAGAAACAAACCAAACCTGATAAACCACACATAGAACTGAGATCAAGACTGTTACTTATCTTGTGAACCAAAGGATACTTTCACATTTTAAAGCTGCCATATGGTACTAAAGATACTAAGACATCCCCCATACCATCAATTTGAGTTATTTTCTTTCTCATCTCCCCAAAGTATTGAAACCTCTCCCCTCCCCGCACCCATGCAGGGCAGTGTCATGACTCAACACAGCTCTCATTGCCACCATCTTTTGTTTGTGAGGAGTTTGAACTCCAGAAAAGACAATGAATGTGTAGTTTCTGTGCTGGTTTCTCAAAACCTTTTTGTTAAATTAATATGGTTGTAACTGTAATTTAGATGACTGTTGTATAGGGGAGAATGTGTAAGTTGTTACCAAACAGACCCTTTTGAGTGGTATCAGGATACCATCCTGCTTAACCCTTCGTATTCTGTGAACATTTAGGGGACCATGGTAGCAGTAGTAGCAGCAGCAGCAGCAGCAACTTCTCTTGGTCCCAAGTGTTGCCCCTCGATGTGAAGGGGCTTCCCCCTTGTTTTCTGTTGAAATGCCAGAGAAAGAACTCCCTAGGGCTTTTTGTTGTTGTCTGTTTTGGTTTAAAAAAAAAAGAAATGCAAAGCTAATGGTGTCCTTGGATAAATAGTTTCTTAAGAATAAAGGTAGATGGGTACTCGGGGTTGCTCCGCCAGCCTCCCTTGCTGATGACACAGCATGTTGTACAGTCCAAAGTGGCAGGAGTCTGCTGCAGACAAGCCTGAGTGAAGGGAGTGGCAAATTTGCCAGAAGTCCTGGGCATCCTCTGCTTCTTGTGAACTGGAGACTGTTGCTGACCAGCCTTGGTCCCAGAGTGTGCTGGGACCACACACTAAAAAGGAGAAAGATTGGTGGCCTCAGAGTGAGACTCCCTGGGCTGCAGCCCTTGCTCGGGGTTAATGGAGTTGGAGCCTATCAAAACTTCAAGTCGCTTTCCATTTGTAACTTCTGAATTACCAAGTCATACGTAAGATAACGTACTTTGACAAATCCCATTGCGGATGTAAGTTAATTAGAGAAACCTGTATGATCCTTAACATTGGCAATAAACACAGGCTGTTAAAGCTTGAAAGAGTCGGGTAGGTTTAAGCTCGGCTAATCAAACTAAAGAAACAGCCTGCGTGAAAGGCTGCAGTGAGCCGAAGTCTACCCGTGGTAACTCTTTGGCAGCCGGGTAGTTACAACAGGTATACATCTGGCTCATTATGTGGCCCTTCCTCTTCCCCTTGTCCTGCCAGATGAGACTTTTACTGTTGCTGCTGCTGCTGCTTCAGTAAACAGGTAGTAATCAAAGCGCCTCGGCGAAGGGCACAATTTTGAGAAAGTTGTTTTGTGTGAATTCCTTGCCAGTGTTTGCGAGAATCTCGCTGGTTTATACTGAAGTTCTCAATATGCTAATGCAAAGCTTACCTTTGACGATATTGAATGTGATATATCTATAGAGAAGAACTTCCTTGCCTTACGTAAGGATAGTAAACTTATTTAAATTATGTAGACAAATCAAAGTGGCATTGCTTAACCTTCTAGCCGGTGTAAAAACCAGGTTAAACAGCAAAGATGCAAAACTTAGGTCACTTTGAAAATTTAAACCAAAGTTCCTTATAGAAATAGGCAATTGTGGATTTGAAAACTGGTCATTCCCTGTTTATATGTAAGAAGTTCAGAGCTGAGATAAGGAAGTATTTTCAACAAGCAGATTTTTATTGGTGCTGTTTAAAATCACTGTCGCACCAAAGTCAGACTGAACTGCTAAGAGCACATACCAAACCCTATCTTATTGTTGAAAGCTTAAGGTTTTATTTTTATATATTAGAATGTTATCACTATTACATAAAATACTCAGGACAAAGAACTTTGCTCAGGGAATATACCATGTAATGTTTTTTCTTTACAGAATAGTCTACAGACCTGCTTACTCAGAACAAACCAAATAGTCTTAGACCTTTTTATCTCTATGTAAGTATTATGTACTGATATTAGTAACTACCTCTGAGTTGACATAGACCTACATTTCTGATAATCAGATCTCAGCGTTTTGTATTATAAGTTCCTGTGAAGCGATGAAGCAGCATTCCGTACTGGTTGCTTACGTGAGCATTCATGTCTTTACATTCACAGAGTCTGAGGTTTCAGAGATGCTGGGCAACCACAGCTCCCGCTGACTTCCAGTCGGAGTCACAGGTGCTTAGCTTTTCTGGGAGGGATGGGGGACGGGGCGGGTGGAGGGGTAAGAATAAAAAAACCACAGAAGCATCAATCCCACTTTGTTTACATAGGTGACAATAAAATTATTCTGTTTACAGCAAAAGGCTACCTCATATTTACTGCATAAACACACCTTTGTGCTGCTCTAGCCTTAAAGGTGGCTGTTGATCTATGGTACATACTTTTTATCTGTACTGAATATGTAACTGATAGTTCACCACTGCGTAACGTTATGGCAAATACTTGTTTAAGATGACGCATCCATTTGAAATCGTGAGACGTTTCCAAACATTTCTTTGAAAGTTTTTCTTTTTCTGTCTAAAGGATCATGGGCACTGTTCACGAAAATAAATACAACTCCAGAAGAGACAAAAATGTACATGCCTAAGTTAAACATAGAGCAGCGCAAGCTGCGGCAGGTAACTACTTAGCACTGGGCTGCAGCAGAAAAATAAATCTAGTTACGTTCCTTCAAGAGGCTGCTCCAAAAAAGCAAAGAACCCTTTAAAGGAGGAGACACAGACTGGGTTTGGGATCCTTTCTTCATGTCTAAGGACAAAATTAATATTCTGCAGCCTTGGCTCAGCCTAGATTTCCCCTATTCACCAGCCTGTCCTTGCCAGAGTGCTTCACAATAAAACTCGTTTGAGTAGGAATAGTTCAAATACCTGCTCAGAGAGATGTATTTTTCTTCTGACAATAGTGGAGATAAGGTTAAACTTGGAACAAGAATCTCTCTCCCTCCCATTCCTCCACCCCAAAATACTCAATTTGATATAATCACAAGGGACATTGTGAGCTATTTCTTTTTTCCTTTCTGTCAAGGAGAGGTCATGGTATTCATTTAGATGCTGCAAAGGTTAGGCCACGAGGAACACTCGTATTTGAAGGAAGAGCCAAAAAAAGTTTCTGCTGCAGTTGATGGTAAATCTGGCATTGTAATGTTTTGCTTTTAGCCAGCTTTCAGGGAGTGCCAAACACGACATTTGGATCCTACCTCTTCCCTTTGCGAGCCACTTGGTTCAGCCCAGTTTTACTCTGCACCAGTGTTATCCTGGAGTTCCTGCTTAGTGATACTTAGTTTTGTGAATAGAGCCCCATAAGAAGTGTTTATAGATCTTGTAACATTCTTTGTAAGAAGAATTATAAAAGAACATGGGAAATCTCATTGAGTCTTAAATTTAATTTAATTAATTTATCTGTAAGAAATGTTTATCATAAAAAATATATATGTATTCCCCTGTGCTAGATATAAAAGTAATTGGGAAGATATGTACATGTGCAGATGCACTGATTTTAATTTTCTAGAAGTCTTAATGAGATTTGAGTATTGTTTTAGAAACAAGCAGAGCCTTGTTAAATGCATTGATCTTATTTTGCTTAGTGTATCAACAGCCTCTTCTTTAAGATCCGTTGGTTGTGTTACCCCTGTTACAACTGTTGACTGATAACAAGAGGTTGATCTGTGAACACATGCTTCTTTTTTTTTTTTTTTTAACATAAACCGGAGCAGTATACTAGCAGCTTCGGCGGTGTTTTTACGAGAATGTTGAAAAGTACCAAGGTATTTGCTACCATTGTCACTGAACCAAACGTGAGAGCAACCATCTTTACAAAGGATAATGGTTTTGACTACCTCTTGGATTACTAAGTTAAGCAACAACTGGCTGACAAATATCACCAGACTGGCTTAAACTAGTATGTGTTGCTTGTGGTAATAATAACAATAACCATACTAGAGACACCAAAGTGAACACTGATTTCTATATGACTTTAATACTGTGTCTTACCTAGTGTTTTTAAATTATCTTCTGTAGTATAGATTACCTCATTGTCCATTTTGACTCGTATGTTGTTTACAAGGTGAAATAAAAGAAAAATCACTTGAATTTTATGTTTTAAGAAAAAGTCAGTTGAAGTTTTGAAGGTCATTTCACCTGTTTACTGTCTTGAGGGACTAAAGCACTGATTGCCTTTCTACATATCATGTATTTTATATTCTCATTTCATGCCTAATGTCTTTTTTTTTTCCTGTCAGTCATGGATATTGTGAGGTTTAAAAGAATTACTTGATTAAAAATAAAACATATAACGTTGGCATTTACAAGCCTTTGAGATTTTCTTTATTTGCACCATAAAAAAAGCACTGTACGGTCACTAAGCAGACTTTTCGTATGCACCTATGTTCACTTAATTTTAGGGTATTACCTTCAGAAAGGACAATTACAGTTACATAAGCTGTTGCTTGGGGGAAGGAGAAATAAATGATTGATGCGTAACTGGATCATACTAGCAGTGCTGCAGAAATTGTACCCCAAACCTTATTCAGCTACCGAAATCAGACTGCAATATTACAGCTTTCGGTACTTACTCTCTGAGAATACATGGGTCATTAAAGTTATCAGACATTTGGGTTATTCTCTGGGATGAAAAGATTTTGGTATTTAAACCTCATCCCATCTTTAGAACTTCTTCCACAGTCTGTAGGCTTGCACATATCTATTACATGCTAATTTAGAATGATTTGAAGAATTGTTTCTTTTTTAGAAATGGAAGTGCTGCCATCCACCACTACCTGGAAATTCTATCTCTAAATTGTGTAGAGTGTATTAGTGGATTGGATAGCATTAGCTCATCATTCTGTATTAAAATATCTGAGGGCTTGTGTACACTAGCTCCAGTGCCTCTGTTTCAATACAGGCCTCTACATACAGGCAATTAATAGTAAAATTTATCAATCTCTACTAAATATAAGGCAGAAAAGTGGGGTTTTTCTATTTGTACAAACATCTACATGAAGAGTTACCACCTACTCACTCCATCATCTACTCTTCTAGTCACAGATAATGTCATTTGCTTCCCCTCCCACCCCCCTCTAATTCATCGCCTCAGAAAAGAGGAAACACGTCCTGAACATGTCCCATCGCATCCAGTCCCATTCCACTTCTGACCTGTAGCCAAATGGTTCCAACACCTCCTGGAAAGGGGAGGATGCAGCTGAGTGCCCTTGGCTAAGATCTCCCACATGTCCCACTTCTTGGGTCAGTTGCGAGGAGCAAGGCTTTCTTTTAAAACATCTTATAAGCGTGCTCCTTGAAGAACACCATTTGCACTGGGTTGTTGCATGTGCTTCTGGCCTGCCTGACCCCAGTGTTTCGGGGAATGGACGGGGATATGTTGAGCATGCCACCACCTAACTTCTTCTGCACCACCTCACAAGATGACCCAGGCAGGAGCAAACCCCCTCAGGGAGCTGTGAGCACCTCTCGACACACACAGCTGTGAGAAGTCCATGGAACAAGCGACATGGAGAAACCTCACCTCTGTGCATGACAGTGGCTGCAACCAAAGCACCTGGAAGACCTTGTTCTTCCCATCTGGTCACCAATACATGCATGCCTTCCTCCCAGACCTGCTGCAAGCCAGTGGTCGTCACCCTTTCAGCAGTTAAGAACAACTAACTTCATGTTAAAGGACGGAAGTTGTCTTGTGAGCTAGGCAAAGACAGATCATCAGAAGTACCTAAATCCACAGCTGCAAGCCAAGCTCCTCGCCCTTCCTAATCTTGCAGAGAAGGAGTAGTTGCCGCATGACATTAAAACCAACATTGATTCATGTCAGGAAGAAAAAATTGGGGTGTTGAAGCTTCCAAATTAGTCAACAGAGCAACATCAAAATCACAGCAGCCCTTAGTTACAGAAACAGCATGTTCATTTGCTTCCCTGTTCTGTAGGTCTTTGGACAGGTGCTTCCAAGCTACTTACAGCCTTCTGTAACCCTAAGTGCCAAAATAAATTTAGTCTTTTTCAAAAGAATTGTTTTTCATGCAACTTGTTGGAACTAGGAACTGTTAACGTAAACCAATCATTTCAAAATTACTCTGAATTCATTACAGGCTCCATACCAATCTCCTTCCCTCCACACTAGTCATCTCCCTGATAATAAAAATATATCAAATGCAAATAATTTTATGTACATTCAGGTTGCGTGTGTACTTAACACTCTCCCATATACTTGCACAGGAAGAAACTGGTGGAGAGGAGGGAGTTCAGTTCAGCAGATCTCCTCCTGTTTATTAGTACCATTTAGGTGATGGCCTAATTAATTAATTTAAAGACCTTCTCAGCAAAGCGCTCTGCTGTGCCCAGTGGCATCTGCTGCCTGCAATGCTGTTGACCTCCAGGACAACTAGTCCCCTCAAAAGCAGGTTTCTCTGCACCCATTATTTTTCAGCGAGCATTGCTGAGTGCATGATTGCAGAGTAGTTGCCGTTGAGCCCCAGGCACACATTCAGGCTGTTGATGCCCAGTTAACACTCAGCTGGTCGATTTTTGTTTCCTGGCAGTTCAATATTTGGCCCTGGGGCTTTACTTGCTGTGGAGCGCTTAGCCTAGATACTCAGGAGCAGCTGGAACAGCCCAACAATTTGTAAACCAGCACAGATGAACTGATCTCATTACTCCCATTTTACCAGCCAGAAGAAGGTGGGCTCGGCAGAAAGAGTGGCGAGTACTGATCTTAAGTATTCATCCAGCTTCAGATGCTTACAATCCACGTGTTTTTTTTTCCAAATAATCCAAAATTCAAGGCCAGAAAGCATCAGTGGTTTATCTAGTTTGACCTGCTGCATGCCACAGGCTGTTAAATTCAGGGCAGTTACTATTGTATTGAATTTTAGCACTCAGCTTTAACTGGAGCCTTGTTTGCTTGGCTGCTTTAAGCATATTTTCCAGCTGCGCTTCAGAGCAGATCTGAATGCGCTTGAGAAAAAAAGAGATGCTCTGCTCCGTGACAGCTTATTTTAATCACCTGCTGTTAACAGGCAACAGTAGTGCCTCATTTCTAGTTCCTTTGGTCTCAACTTACAGCTCTTTGTCCACTGGAGTAAAAAGTTCCTTTGTGCACCAGTAAGAAAATGCAAAACTCTTTTTTTTAAAAAAAAAACACCACACCATAGACAAGACCCAATATCTTTTTTAAATGAGTTACCTACTCATTTATCATTATTCTGAGAAACTTGCTACTCTCTTCCCCCAGGGTCCTTCAACTTTGATGCTGGAATATTTGTATCCAGCTCCAGCTTTAAAAACCAGCCTCCTGTCTTCTGTCAGGTAGACTATGGTTCAGAGGCTGCGTTACCCAAAACAGACACTAGCCAAATAACATAGTCCTACTAACCATGGCAATACAGCATTTACTGGGCTGCTGCTGGAAGTTGAACACTGCCTTCCTTCCTGCAGAAAGAAAGGCAAAAAGCCTGTGCCAGAAGTACGTGGACATTTCCAGAAGTGGAGATACTGAACCAGCAGAAAAATTCCCCACAACCTGCCAGGCATGGAGCAAATCAAATTGGACTGTGATTTCTTTCCTTTGACACATTCAAGAGCAAATGTCCAGAGACAGTTTGTAGCTGGAAAATAAATGATGGGCTCATCTTGGCCCTTGCTAAGTAAATCTATTACTGGCAGTGACATGGAAGTCAGTTTTTTCAATCATTCAGCTTTACTACGCAGATTTATAACAGGTGGCTGCACTGCTACACTCTTGGTCTTCAGTATTCCAGAAAACTAGTTCTTTTGTCTTCTTTCCCCCTTAGAAATGTGCTGAATTACCATGCCCTAGGTTCTTTAAAGCAATTAGCTGAAAAAAATTAAATGTACCAAACCCAAGGAAAACAAAATAAAAAGGCTTTAGTTGGAGCATCCAAAATACCTGAGGCAACAGACTAACTAGACATTTTGGGAAATGCTGGTTGAAATTTACAGGAGTAACTTATTTAAGTTAAATTTGGAAGTTTTTTGGAAGCTGCCTATGAAAGAAAGCAGAAATGCGCTTTCTGCCCAAGGCAGCACAGCAAGGGCGGGGCTCGAAGCGCAGCAAGTTCCTTTCCATCCAGCCCCCGTTTCTTTCATCTCTCTTTGACCTGCGCTGACAGCTGTGACAAAAAGTCACAGTCAA
>NW_009698579.1:0-35130 GCF_000703405.1 Apaloderma vittatum | reverse complement strand
CTTCTGTGGAGTTTCAAGCCTGAAAGTTTCTGAAAAGCAGTTGTCTGGCACAAAGCTGCGCGGAGAGGCGCAGAGGCTCCCTGCACAGAGACCCTCTGCTTGGCAGCCGCAGCATGACAGGGTAAAGGGGGCAGGCGCAAGCACCGCCCCAGTGTTCCCCCAGCTCTGCGGTCCCTTTCTACATTAGCGAAAGCCAAGGGGAATTAAAGCAAAAGAACTGCAGGAACAGGCACTAGGTGATTAAAAAAAAAAAAAAAAGACGAAAGAGACTAAGGTTTTCTAGCCTTTCTGAACAAAGAATCTGGAAAAAATAGGATTACTGGCAGCTCCTGGAGTTTAGGGACAGCCTGTGAGGGGATTTTGAGGAGCAGCAATAGGCTCAGCTCCCCTTACACCCATTGCAGTAATGCTCCATTTCCAGACCGGGAATTGGGGTTGCCTCTCCCAATGACTCATGAAGAAGCGATGGCCCTGAATTGGCTGCTATACTAAAAGCTACAGCATCATTCCCCTGAAGTCATTTTGGTTGAGCTCTTAGTCATTCTTTGCCAATGCTAGAGTGTGACACCTCTCTGGCATATTTGGAAATGACTTAATGTACACACATGCTAGAGAGAGCAGGTGTGTCAGGAGGAGCACTTAGACCATCTCCCTAAGACATTTCACCCTGGTCTCCTGAGACCCCTGGGCAGGACAGTTAGTCTGCAGGAACTTTGCTGTGGGCAGGTACAGCTTCCTGGCACAAATGTTTTGGCTAGTGCATTTGGGAAGGGGAAGGCTGAGATATTATCCTTTTTATCAGCTTGGCTGTGACACTCACTCTTTATTAATTAATTAATTAATTTATTTATTTATTTATTTGGCTAGCATTTCTCAGCATTGTTATGTTGGATAAAACAACAAAAATATTTAAATGCAGCAAGTAGGCACAAAAATTTGAAGAGTTTGTCAAACATTACAAAAACTGAATGCAACAAGCTACAATCTATGGGCTCATGCCAATCCCACGCCAGGCAGTGGTACATACAAAGCAGAACATATCCTCTGTTGCTATATAATCTGGAGGAACAGATTCCTCTCAACAGCTCAGATGGAGGACTGAGGACAACCACTCTCTTCAGTGGAGGTTTAAGTATCACAAACACCCCCATGTGCAATTCCCTTCCCCACTTCCCCGTATTCTGTTTGTTTCCTTGGGTACCTGAAGGCATTTCACACTACGCCTGCCTTGCAGCATGTGCCATAGCTGTTCCCTAGAGCACTTCACGTGGCTAGGTTTTATTCTTCCTCTCTGATGTTTATGTATGTGTTAGACCCATACCACAAATTTGCTGTCTCAGAGAAGGGGACATGGGTCCCCCTGTGCTGTATTTGCAGACCATTAAGTAGTGTGGCTTCTAACCCTGGGAACATCATTGCCCAGACTTTCTCCCGCAATGCTGTGCAATTACTACCTACGGGAGGGTGCCTACAGCTGAACTCAGACCAGACTAACCCACCTTGGCACAAAGAACAGACCCCGTCATCTCCTCTGTGCTGTGGTCATGAGAACATCAGACACATGAAAGTCTCTCTCTCCTCCCAGGGGAGCTGCCAGCATCTCTTACTGATTTCAGGCTTTGGGAAGAGCATCTAAGATGAGAGTATCTGTAAGATGTATCTTTGGTAAGAACAGCTGTGTCAGATTCCAGTTTGCAGCTATGGGGCAGCTGAAGGACAGTTTAAAACCTGTGAGCCTTTAGCAGCAAAGCAGCAGGTGAGTTCTGTGTACAGGATTATTGAGGCTGGAAAAGTCGTTCAAGATCATCAAGTCCAGCCTATGACCCAACACTGCCACATCGGCTACACCATGGCATTAAGTTCCACATCCAGTCTTCTGTACCACCTGGTTTTGTTTCAAAAGTTTCTCCACCACGTGTGGGCTTCCAAATGGGTGTAGACAGCATCATGTGCTGGCTGGTACCATGTGCTTTAGCACCAATAACTGATCCCTGCCAAAAGTAGAGAGAGGCTAAGAATATTTCACCTTGAGCCAGTACTACAGAGTGACAGCCACCTCTGCAGAATACTCTTCCTCTGGGTACTGCACTCTGCATCAGAGCTTACTACTATCCCAGATGGATGAAGGTCATATATTGCAAAGAGGATGGTAAAAACCTGTTCCTAGAAACCTCTGCTGATGCACAAATCCTGTCACAGATCCTAGAAAGCAGCAAGAAAGGGGTTGAAATTCCAGCTCCTGCCTCAAGCTGTCAGACCAGAGAGCAGCATCTCCACAAGTAATGATATAAAACCTCCTATATTTTGTCTACTCTCATTTCCTGCTCTTCAGCTTGACAAAGTGGCAAACCTGGGCCTAGGATTCTTCCCAGCAAGGCTGTAAGATAAACATTTTCTGAACACTCAGGCAACTGGTAAGATTTTGGAGGCTGGGAATGACAATGAGCTGATCTATCTCTGGGGCTTAAACAGATATTTTGCTCTACAAGCACAAGAAGTTCCTCAGATCAGAGACTTGACAGTGCTTTATCAAGCAATAGGACAAGAGGAAATGGCCTCAAGTTGTGCCAGGGGAGGTTTAGATTGGACACAAGGAAAACCTTCTTCACTTGAAAGGGTTGTCGAGCATTGGAACAGGCTGCCCAGGGAAGTGGCAGAGTCACCATCCCTGGAGGTATTTAAAAGACCTCTAGATATGGTGCTCATAGGCACGGTTTAATAGTGTACCTGGTATCGCTAGGCTAAGGGTTGGACTCAATGATCTTAAAGGTTTTTCCTAACCTAAATGGTTCTATGATTCTATGTTTTCCACAGAGCAGGAATTAGGACCGATTTCCATGTGAAATTTTCCAGACAAAAAGCCTGCCTGCCTCGTTTAAGATGGGTACCTGAATATGAAAAGCTGCAGCTAGGCAGGGAGACACAACAGGTGCAGGGACAGTAATGGAAGAAAATACACTGATCGGCCCAGACCTCGAGCCCCTAAGTAACACAAGGTATTTATTATATTGCAGCTAACAGCTACAAGTAGTTACCAGAAAAAACATGTCACCCTTGAGAGTCACACAGGGTTGTGCTATACTCACATAAAATAAAGACAGAGTCATCCATTTCCTGGAACACTACTGCCACAAAGTATAAGACAGAAAGTGAAGTGACAGGATACAAGAAGAAAGGGTCAGTGGGAGAATAAAAAAGGTCAAGAGTCTCTTTCAATTGGTTTCCTCTGACTGCAGAGAGATGCTGGCAGGTTCCAAGGGCCATGGGGCTCCTGGGGTCACCCAAAGCCCCCACCAGAGCTTCCCAGGCCCGTGCCAGCACCACCAGCATCTAGCCGCACTCATCACCCGGCGCCTCTTAAGTGTCCATCTAACCTATTCCAGAAGGGCTTCTGAGCCTGGTTTTGTCCCCACTGAGTCAAAGGGGATTTGGGTCACTATGAGCTTTTGTCAGAAAGGTTCCCTAAATTAGCACCTCTATTTGAGATAAAAGGAAGAAAGAGGTCCATCTTTATTTTCCCCATTCACCCGACATAATTACTCCGTCTCATCCCTGTCTGCTATTCACTGACTCTCAGCAAGGCCCCAGCAGCCAGGTCACAGGTCAGTGCAGAGGACAAGCTTCTGCTTCCCTGAAAAGGACTGAAATGTCTTAAGTGCAGCTTCAGCAGCTTCCAAAAAGTGTCCATCCCTTCTGAAAAAACAAGCTTGGTGAACCACAGTAGTGGTGACATGGCAAGAAGATCAGGGGCTGGAAATTACTGCTCCTGCGCTTCATTCTCTGGACATCACTTGTTTTGTTGAGAGTCTCAGGAGAACCGTTGATGTACCCTGAGTCTCTTTACAGTGCACCGCTTTATTCCTCCAGAATATATAGCACAGTGTTTGCCTCGTGATTTTTCACATCTACCCATCAGCCTTCTCTAACTATTTTTAATTCAATGCATAATTTTGCTGTTGTTCTTATTAATGGTCACCTTTCCTCCAAGGCCTGGGAGAAGATCTTACCCGTACATTTCATATTAGAACTAGGTCTTGTCATGCATCCAGATGTCTAACAGCTCCTCTAACTTATGATACTTGTTTTTCTATTTTAAAGTCTTTGACACAGAAAGGATTTCCTGAAAAAACTAACTTGAAAAATTATAAGAATACTTGGTCTTGAATTCATACAGAGTAGTAGCTGCACTGTGTTTTATCATTCCTGCATTGAGTCCCCACCTCCAGGTTTGGATACCTGTGATGAAGAACCGGGAAAACTAGACTATCCACAGAAAGTATTTGTAACAAATTTTGCAAGTAGCCAACAAGTTTGGACACATCAAAACCAGGCTACCAAATGGTCCACAAATAACAGAGATGACACATGAATCAACAACTGAGAGCTGTTAAGCTAGCTCTTCTTGGGACACAAGAAACTATGGGAAATGAGGGAGAGGTTATTCTAATACCTGAGATGGGGTCTCTGGCACCTGGAAAGGTGCCGGCTCCAAGGCTGCTCATCACCACCTCCAGGTAACAGGGTGGTGGGCTGGTGTCACCAGGAGTGCTTCTGCAAACCAAAAGCAGAACAGATCTATCTAACTGTTAAGCCACCTCTGCTCTTTGAACAGCCATCTTGTCCCTCTCTCAGGGCAATGGCTGCTCCCCTCAGAAGTGGTGATGCAGGCCGGGCATGCTCTGCTTTCCCTTGGCAGGCAGCGAGGCTGCACAGCTCTCAAGCGGTAGCTGTAATCCTAAACTTCAGGGAGCTAGAGTAACAGAATCATAGAATGTTTTGGGATGGAAAGAACCTTTGAAGGTCATCTAGTTGAATCCTCCTGCAGTGAGCCCCATCCAGCCTGACCTTGAATGTCTCCAGGGGTGGGGCCTCCACCACTTCTCTGGCAACCTCTTCCAGTGTTTCACCACTCGCATTTTACAAAACTTACTCACTGTATCTAGTCTAAATCTACCCTCTTTTAGTTTAAAAACACTACCCCTTGTCCTGTGGTAACAGGCCCTGCTAAAAAGATTGTTTTCTTTTCTTAAAAGCCCCATGTAAGTATTGAAAGGCCACAGTAAGTTCTCCCCAGAGCTGTCTTCTCCAGGCTGAACAACTGCTCAACTGCTGGTAGCAGCTGACTTTTCCTTGGTATCCTCACCTCTGCTGCCGCCACCCTCCCTATTTCCAAGCATCAGCTTTCACATCTGCTGATTTTGTTTTGGAAAACCAGGACCTGGGCTGCTGAGGTGCCAGGTGGTCAGAGCAGCACTTAAAGCTGCTGAGCATCCCTAGGACTGCTGCCTGCAGGCAACACACACCTTTGCGATGTTCACAGATGTTTATAGGTAATGGGGTTAGAAGGCCCCATTTGGAAGTTCTCTCATACAGTCATCAGAAAAACTGCCTTGCATACACACAAATAGATATGAGGGGAATCTCAGCTAACCAAAAGAAAATGATAGTGTGTGTTTACGAGTATAGCACCTTGCCCTTTAATGGTAAGGCCTGAGCCAGAATTCACTGAAGCAAAGAAAGCTCCTGGTAATGTTACTGGACAGCACCGATAAGGCCATATGAGAAAAGCATGATTTTGAACTATACATTACTGAAGCACTCAGAAATACCTGGGTGTATTAAACAAAATCATTAAACAAAAAAGTAGACAGGCAAAGAAAGCAGTGACAAGATTCTTTCTTAGACAGGAACAGGCTGCAGTCGTAACATAAGGTCATCTGCTTGAGGAAGGTATTTTTTTCTTCATAGTTTAACCTCAAAGCAAGGAAAGAATGTCACACTATCAAACACCTGGCACTCACTCCGAAATTTGTGAGGTTCTGTTGAATCTCTTCTACGTAAAAGCTGTTTGCTGCCCAGTGCAAAGATACTTATTTCAGATGTGTGCCTCTAGATGCACATCTAGATCTACCTCGCAGGATCCCTTGAGTGCGGGATGCCCACATACCTTAAACAGCCCATTCAGAAGGAGGCTGAGGACACATGGCTGCAGGGGTGCTGTTATGAGCTTGTTAATGTGGATCGGCAGCTTGTAGAAGTGCATGTTGCTTACGTGAGGAATGGTCCCCAGAAGGAATTGTAACATCCTGTATCCAATGGATGCTCCTGGGAAAGTATAAAGACTTGTAACTTTTAGCTCAAATAGAAGAAGTGGGACCACAGAGATTATATGTTGCAAAATAACATACCGTCTATGATTTTGGACAACCTTTCCCCAGCCTGGGAGCCGATCTTATGATTCCCAGGGGCCCAGGTCAATTTTTGTCTGCCAGCACCAGCAGGATGTGGTGTAGTGTAGGACTAGACGGAAAGTCCTATGAGGAGAGGCTGAGGGAGCTGGGGTTGTTTAGCCTGGAGAAGAGGAGCCTGGAGAGGACCTTATCAGTCTCTACAACTGCCTGAAGGGAGGGTGTAGTCAGGTGGGGGTCGGGCTCTTCTCCCGGGCAACCAGTGACGGGAGAGGGCACGGCCTGAAACTGCATCAGGGGAGGTTTAGGTTGGATCTCAGGAAACATTTCCTCAGGGAGAGGGTGCTCAGATATTGGGATGCACTGCCCAGGGAAGGGGTGGAGTCACTGTCCCTGGAGGTGTTTAAGGAGAGGCTGGATGTGGCACTTAGTGCCCTGGTCTAGCCGATGTGGTGGTGTTGGGTCATAGGCTGGATGTGATGATCTCAGAGGTCTTTTCCAGCCTCAACAATTCTGTGATTCTGTGATGATTCTCCTTCTTCAAGCACTCAGATTGCTCCTGGCAGACAAAATGAACTTGTGTCTGACACCCTGAAACCTCTGCTGCTATTCTCGTTGCCATCTGAGACAAGAGAAGCCCAGCTCCCTCAAGGCATAGCTCTATGAAAAGACGTGTGTGTAAGCAACTTTCACAGCTACGCCTGGCTGACATTGTCTTACTCTGGTGCTAGAACAAGTGTCTGGCCACTGCTCTCAGCCCCAATCTTGCTGTGGCACTGCAGAGCCACAGCTGCTGTACCTGTAGGATAAGCTCTTATCTTTCACTACTACAGTTTACCTACATGCCAACATAAGCACTCCATTATTTTTCTATTCTTTCTATGGTGCTGTCAGCCTTATCTCTTCTGGAAAGCAGCAATAGATGAAAGAAGAAAATTGGCATTTTTCCTCATGTTTTCATGTAATTACTAATATTACAAGTCCTGTGTATTTTTGTATCACTCTTCCAGGTAGTTGCTCTCTTGAAACAAGCCCAGATAGATCTTCTCCACTTCAGTTGAATGTTAAGATAGGGTCTTTCTTTCTTCAGCAGTGAAAACGACCTAATGGAGCCGAGCCTCACCTCTGGTAGTTACACCAGTGACCTTCCTTCTTGAAAGCCCTGGTGATGGGTCCAGCCCTGTTCAATGCTCTCAGCACTGATGGAAGGATGGAAAGTGCCCTCAGATGGCACAAAGATAAAAGGGATGATTGCAAGCACTTTGGAGGAGGAACATAAACACTTCCAGAGGACACAGTGTACCTGTGGATTATTTGGCAGCACTGCAAGAAAACTATAGGAAACATGTGATGGGCCAGCTACTGAATGTGTGTGAACAAGATATAATTGTTGTTGAAAGAAATTTGCTTGAGAAGATACACATGAAAACATCATATAAGCAAACATCTGAAGGAATTCATGCTGTTCTGGTACCAATGCCAAGAACCCAGCTGGAGCAGCTTTTCTAGTTGAAGGTACCACACCATAAGGTGACAGCTTCTGGTACAAGCAATAAATGCAAAAATATGCCAGTGATGAGGGTAGGCTGAAAGAAGCAGATGTTGTCATCTCTCTTTTAGTGGCCTCTTTTTACAGGGAAAGATCGCTCAAAGGAACTAACAAACAGTTGTTATCCAAGTCCAAAGGAGAAGGGGGGGAAAAAAGTGCCACTAAACGAAATTTCCTTTTGCAGCAGTTTTAAACATGTCAGCAGTAAGCAACCACTGAACACCCACCTATCTGCCCTTATGAGGGGGGCATTCCCAGTTCAGGCAGACAAGGCCAGGAAAAGTAGGCTCATCTTTCCTTCCCTTGCTCCATTCTGAAGGAGTAGGGGCTACCAGGGAAGACACAGAGTAGCCAACTGGGATCTTGAATGCCTTAGGACTGCCACGGCATCAGCTGCCGAAATTAATCTGCTGCTTCCCTACTCTGCTGCACAATTTACTGAAATCAAAATGAGAGGGGATTTGACGAGAAACATCTCGTTTATCTGGCCATGAGGGCAACACTCATGCCATGGTGCAGGTGCCAAAAATTCCTTTAATAGCAGTTCAGTAGATATTATCTCTTTCTCTTCATAGTACAAGCCAGAGCTGGGCTTGGATATTGGTGCATTAAGGTTAATATACACAGCGTTCAGTCAACAGAGCTGGCAAGAAAACTAAAAAGAGTGTAAGAAAACACATAATAGGGTTTGATTTTCCAAACTGAAGTTTAGTTAAGTGCTCAAAAGTGCCAATGACAGTGGAAATTCTCCAGAAACATTTCCCTCTTTGGAAAAAAGATAAAAATAAAATCCTTACTGTTTACATACATCATCTCCTTTTATCAGATTAAATCTATTGGGGATTTCCATTACTATGAGCGGCCAGAACATTTCAGTACTTCTAAATGCATCATATAGATGATAAATATGATGCTGGACAAGAGCAGAACTCATATCAACTGCTTCAAGACACAAATAGCTTAGTGATCATCCATGGCATGATTAAGTTACTCACTGCACAATTGATTTTCTTGTCTTTCTCCAGTAGGCTCTGCATCTAGCTCACAGAGTTGGAGAAAGCATCTCTAAGAGGAAGACAGGAATTGGGAATAGGGATGGGAGATTTAAAACAGTTCTGTTCAGTTTAGTAGTTTCTCCCAAAAGTATATGATCATAACCATAGTTATGCACCCCAGCCTAAAGAAATGTTACCTCCACCACTTACCTCAGGCACTGTGAGACATATTCTAAGCACATCTGTCTCATCACCAAGCCTGAAGCTTGTGTGTGTTTTTACAGTCTTGACAAATCAACATCTTTCCAATTAACTGAATTTTGTTGGCTTCCCCACTGATGTCGACAGCATTTGCACAAGACATGGGAGGTGTCTCCCCAGTAGAGGCTGCTGTTTGTTTGCATTCTTGTCTTCCAACATGAGCACTTTTTAGACTTCTCTGCTGAGCAAAACAGCACAAATTCCAGGGTGTAACATTTCTGTTGCAGCATCTGACACAGCTGGGCTGTGGTCATGCCCTCAGGCTGTGCTGGAAGAAACATTTGTGCTGGCTGAATGCAGTCTAGAAGCAGTTTTGGAACACGCTTGGCCAAAATGCAGCCTCTCAGCTCCACTTTGCCTCCCCATGACAAGGCACCTGCAGCAGAGTACAGTTACCAATTCAGTTCTCTTTGCTGCTTCCATTTCTAAGGTAACATTCAGAAAGCAATTGTTCTCAAGAGGAAGGTGCCAGTCTCTTCTCAGTGGTGCCCAGTACTAGGACAAGGAATACGGGGATTAAGTTAGAACACAGGAAGTTCCACCTCAACATAAGGAGAAACTTCTTTACTGTGAGGGTGACAGAGCACTGGCACAGGCTGCCCAGAGAGGGTGTGGAGTCTCCTTCCCTGAAGACTTTCAAAACTTGCCTTAACGCGCGTTCCTGTGTGGCTGCCCTAGGGGATCCTGCTCTGGCAGGGGGGTTGGACTAGATAATGTCTAGTGGTCCCTTCCAGCCCTGAACATTCTACGATTCCAAGATGCTTATGATGAGCAGAGATAAGATTTAAAATTTAGCAGAGTCTCCATCCATTAAGACAGTCAATGTAAAAATAAACTGATTTGAGCTGCATGCAATGTAAGCTGTTTGTAGACAAACTGTAATTAGCTCCAACTTTCTGATTTAAATTAACATAACTGAAAAATTCCATGGGTTCCACGGCAAAATCCCATGGATATATAACATTTATGTATTCATGTGCCATTTAGGACAGAAACTAGATATGCTGAACCCAAGCTGTTTTCTGTTATGTGAAGAAAATCAGGGTTCTCAGCCCAATAAAACAAAATGCAAAAATATAACCCCCTCATCTTGTTACAGATTTGCTTTAAAAGGTTATTTAAGGGTCTTTATTTGTCTCTTGGCTTTTCATCTGCAAAGGCTCAGAGTCCCCATTTCTTAGACATGGTGGCAGAGGGAGTAGATGTTCATCGCAGTGCTGAGAAAAAAATCCCAAGATCTCCAGAAGTCCCACACTAAACGCGCATTTTCTTGTAAAAATGCATTTTACTCGTCCTGCCCTCCTCAAAAAGAGCTCATAGTACTAGGTCTAAGCAATTAAAGGATGTCTGAGACACATTAGGAGAGGTTTTTTGGGGTGGAAAAAACCACACAGCTTTTTATCAAACTCCACTTTTTTCTATTTAATTAATATGATTTCCCCTTTGACATTTAAGAATATGTATTTAAACTTCCCCATTCTGTAAGGTGTTTTATAGCATACCTTGTGCATGTAAAAAACATTTTCTATTCAATACACTCTAAGTCAAAAGTAAGCTATTAGACAGTTATTCCTCCAACCAAAATACTAACTTGTATCAATGCAAGAGGGTTTTGTGTGTCTTGCTGTTGCAGATTATACAGTTCAGTGGTGAGCATGTGAAAGTCTACAACTGAGTATAATCAAGTGTCCTTCAATAACTGTTCCTACTGCCAGATTTGGTTCAAAGAAGGAAAGAGGGAAGGGATGAGGAGAGACAGGTAGCCAGAGAAGCCCATAATGCTTATGTGAGCTTCATTTCTCTACAGGGTTTCCAGAAGAGCAATTCAAACTTCCCATCCTACTATCAAGCACCTTGAGATTTTAGACAAAATTCCATCATTGCAATTCCTCCTTATGCCTGTGAAGATGAAATACCAGCTGGAACACTGGACTAACTCTGTCCTTATTTCTAAGATGGACAAACCTCTGCGGAGGCATAAGCTGCAGACGATTTGCCCTGTGCTCAGGATCACTTACCTCTCCCCAGCCCACGGGAGACAGCCACCGCAGACATGCACCACAGCAGCAGCAGCAGCAGTTCCAGCACACCCCACGAGCACATCTTCAGTCGGTTTTCCCATGCAGAGAGGATGATCTGGCTCAGCTCCAAGAACTCACTTCCACCACACCCATGTGCTGATTTGCTTCTGCAGGCTCAGGTCTGCTCTTTCCTCACACTCAGCCAAATGAATCAGCCAACTCCACTTGGGTTTCCCCATTGCTGCTGGTTCTAGTGCAATCCCCAGGCCAAGATAAAAACCTTGTTTCCCTCAGCTCAGCCCACAGCTTTGGCACAGGCAGCAGTCAGATGCTCTACAAAAGGTAAATGGTGGTGGAGGTGTGATGGGAAACTAATGGTTAAAGTGATCTCTTTAAAGTTCTGCCTCTGAGCAATATAAAGGGTTTCTGTCTGTTTCCTTTGGAACTGACTGCATGCTGCCTTATGCCTCCACATTTATCCCAAAGCCCTCAGAAATCAGGACAAAACAACCTTCAAAACAACCAATCCCACTTAGCCAGGAGCAGGTGTGCTATGTGCCCCTTCTAAGCCCAAGCCAGCAACTAAGCTCAAAAGCAGTGTCACCTGCCAGCTCTCCTGGGTACCCCTACACGGAGAAGTAGTCCAAGGGACCAGGTTATGGACTTGAATAAAAAAAAATAAATTGTGGCCTTTTAAAAGGGATTCCCTCTTCCTTTATCCTCTCTTCATAGTACTGTGACAGCTTTGCAAAATTGTATAGGGAGGAAATCGTGAAGAGAAACACAGATTGATGTTTGGTTTTCTAAGTCAGCTTTCAGTCAGCAATAGTCCTCAGAAAGTGTTCCTTGAGAGCCAAAGTATTTGCAGGCATGAGTGACCAAACCTTGGAAATTTTTAGTCAAGAGAAGTTTTTATAGAAAAAATTCTTCATAGAGATTTTTTTCTTCAAAAACTTATCATAAAAATATTATTTACAAAACCAAGCTGGAAGAAGAATACAGAAAAGGTCTGGGTAAATGGCGAAAACAAATGAAAATGAGGAAAGGAATGAGGTTACAGGAAAACCAATGAAAAAAGCTTTGAAAACAGCCCTGCTCCATTGTCTTTATTCCCTCCTATCAGGTATTTATACATATTGGTAAGACCCACCTGAGTATTTTCCTCTCCAAGCTGAACAGCCTCTCCCTGTAGAACAGATGCTTCGATGCCTTTGGCATCTTTGTGGCCCTTCATTGGACTTAGTCTGATATGTCCATGTCTCTCACTATACAGGGGAGCCCAGAACTGGACCCAGCACTCCATATGTGTCTCACCGGTGCTACGTAGAGAGGAAGGATCACTCCTACCATGACATGCTGGCTATGCTCATTCTAAAGCAGCCCAGGATACTGCTGCCTCTCTTTGCTGCAAGGACACATTGCTGGCTCATGTTCAGGACCTCCAGATTCTTTTCTGCAAGGCTGCTTTCCTAGCTAGTCAGCCCCCAGCATTTGCTGGTGAATGAGTTTGTTCTTCCCCAGGTGCAGGACTTGTCATTTCTCTTTGTGGAACTTAAGAGATCCCTGTTAGCCCCTTTCTCCAACCTGTGCAGGTCTCTCTGAACAGTAGCACAATCATCTGGTCTATCAGCTGGTCCTCACAATTTTGTATTGTCTGAAGAGTTATTAAGGCTGCACACTGCCCATCATCCACGATGCCAATGAAGATGTGAAACAGTATTGACTCTGGCATTGACTCTAGGGGTACTCCACTAGCAACTGGTCACCATCACAACCCTTCTGAGCCTGACAGTTCAGACAGTTTTCAGTATCTCACTGTCCATATATGTAGCCTATATTTCATCATTTTGTTTGTAATGACACTATAGGCAGACAAGATGACACTATAGGTAGTCTTGCTAAAATCGAGATAAGCAGCATCCATTGCTCTCCTCTCATCCACCAAACCAGTCCACTGTAGGCCATGAGGCTGGTCAAGAAGGATTTCCTTTCCAGAAGTCCATACTGATCACTCCCAATCACATTCTTGTCCTTAATGTTTGGAAATTGTTTCCATCCATGAGGCTGGTGAGCCTGGAGTCTCCCAGATCCTCGTTCTTGCCCTTGTTGTAGGTAAGACCGACATTTGCTTTCCTCCAATCCTTAGGAACCTGTTGCCAGCAGGAGGACAAACGTTCTACAATGTCCTGGATCTGAGCCTCCAGCAAGAAGGTCAGACTGGCAGCTGAGAGTCTACTAGAAAAAGAAATCTATGTTCTCAAACTATAGTGACTTGTTTGTGTAGCGAGCACAAGTTGGTATTATGAAAAAAAAAATAAAATGAAGTGGAAGGTTGGTTTGTGTCTAGCAACACCTGCATTAGAGATGGTACTTTTGCCAGGTACATGAACCTCTGCAGCATCTGAACCTTCCCAGTCTGAGCAACTGCAGTCAGACAACTGCCCGGGTTTTCTTTCACTTCTATCTAGACAAGCCTGTCATCTTAAGTCACCTCCATGTGAATGGAATAAGGACACAAATGTGTTTTCATTGTGTTAGAGCATTTTATACTATCAGCTTTGCTTCATCACTTCATCATAAGCCATCTTGCCTGCTGCTGTGTGTTTTACATCATTTGGAGAGAAGCCCAAGTACACTGAACAATAAAAAAAAGCAGTATAAACCTCCAGGAAGGGTGGTGTGATCAGGGAAACTATTTTCACACAACTGAAGGAAAGCATGCCTTCTTCAGCTTTCAAAAGCTTACAAGATTCACATTTCTTCACAGTATTTTGGCAGACAACGTCTATACCATTATTAAATTCCTTAGTTTTTAAGAACAGAATAGAGCACCAACTGGCAGCAAACACAGCAGTATTGATGGAATAGTGTACAAGTGGATGCATGTCAAGAGGCATTGCTTTTGATCTGTTCATTGCTACAAAGGATGGTGGGAAATGGTTATCCCAAAAGCACTTTGTACAGGAAATCAGGATGTGGCTGTAATGAATATTAATCCCAGGAGAAAGTTAAGGAAGACTTCAAGTACAGTAAATTGCAGTGGCTGGACATTATTCATTTGAGGCATCTGATAGCTACAGTAGATGTGTGGAGGTTGTAACACAACTTATATCCACTCCTGTGCAATTTCTACTCAAGCTCTGATTTTGGGGTCTTAGACAGGTTTCTGGGAAAGAAAGCTCTTAGGCTTCTAAAGGGACTTGCAAATACACAAGCGTGGCATGGCTGTAACTTCCTTAGATTTTTAACTTATTTTATGTTCATTAAGTGCTAAGTAAATATTCCTGGGATCTAAAATTCAGCTAATGCTTAAGCTCACTAAAAATGCTTTATTCTACCTGTAGCAATAATAACTTTGTCAACTGAAATGCAGTTTGTTCCATTAAATGGCCCAACAAGAACCCATCAACTTTTGTCACATTGTCAAGCCACCCCACAGCGGCTTAAATTAATTAAAAAAAAAAATATAGAGACAGTACTGCAATCAATACAAAGAGATCCTGTAAGTTTTGCTTTTGTATTGGCTCTCTGCACTCTCTAATGACTCTCATATTATTATCATCATGCTCTCAGGAAGTTTAAATGTCAGTGCTAATTAGTTAAGATGGTTTGTCTTCTCTTATTAATCCCTTAAGTCCTGAGAACCCATTCCCCCTTTAATCAGAAGCAGCTGTGATGAATATGGCATGAGAGATGGAAAAACATTTTACTTCGAGGCACTTCCTATGACTGCATTTCTGAAACAATAATTAAAGTAACTGTTCCTGTAATACCAGTAATATGGTTAAAATGTGTTGCTACAATTTCACTTCCCCAAACTTCATCCAAATGATTTGTGAATGTATCTATGACAGCTTATCATGAACAATGTTGCTCAAGAAATTCCCGCCTTCTGCATGTGAAGATACTTTCCGAGTCTCTAGCAATAGACTCTACCTAGATGCCAAAAATTCACTGAAGAACTGAGCTCTTGCCTTTTAACTACATCAGCACTGCTACTCTTTCATTTTTTACTGAATCGGCCTTTTTGTTAGATCTTTGGTTTGCTTTCTAATGCATATATCAAATAAAGTAGACGATTTTCTGTAAGATTATAATTCAGCTGCACTTCTTAAAGGAAAAGAGTACAGGAAAAAAATTAAGCATTTAATATTTGCAAACTGGTTCAACTTTTTTTTTTTTTAAATACACTGGGCTTATTTATAAAATGACCATTCAAAAAACAGTGTTATCTAAACTGCATTCATATCATTGAAATAGTTTTGGTTATTGAATTGACCGTTTCTAAGCTTGCTATTTACTGCTAATATCCATCATAGATTAGAATGTGAGAGCTGGTTTTCAGGCTGTAGAATTGTGATGTGGATAGTGACTAGCACCTTTCTTAACATTAATCAAGGTGTAGAGGTTCACCAGTTCCACAACTGGAGCATTTTTTACATACTTGTCTTCCTGAGCACTGGGCTACAGCTGATTTTCTGAATCCTCTCTGAATGCCCAAATGATTTTTTTCCCAAGCTTTTAACATTTTTTTCGAAGCAGATTTACCTCCTGGGGTAGGAATACGCAAGCTCCTGTGCCTGTGAGTTACAGCTGCAGAGACGTTGGGTCAGCTCCATGAGAAGTTGATTCCACACGATTTAAGAGCAAGATGAATGGTGCTTTGCTGTGAGAGTGGGACAGAGACTCAAAGAGATCTCTAAGGCAATTCATGACAGAGCTCACTGACACCTTTTAGTTCAGTCTCCCTGAAAAATGTGGCACTCAATATGCATTTCCTATGCTGATATAAATGCACTGAAATCACAATTCTTGAAAAAAAAAAAAGTAAAAAATGCATTTTGCTGAAGTATCTTCCTTTTTTCCCCACAGGCATTCTGGTTAGTAAAAAGAACTATTTGCTAGTACAATTCACATCTGCTGTGCAGTTACAGTTGTGACCAACATAACATGATGTTTTGATTTTAAAATACATATTGTTTCATGTTTGATTTACCAATCACACTTGGAAATGAACTAACAAGAAGTTTACAGACCACCCTCTACCCATGCACACAAACACTCCTTTAAATCTGAGTTACTACAGGATGCTTTTCCTTACCTTCTGCAACAGCAATGCAAAGGGATGCCTCACTAAATACAGAAAAGCAGGCTACATTTTTTTAATTTCTGTTGTCTCACAAACAGCTCTGTTTGAAACAACAGGAACAGAGGTAGACAGACTTGGCAAGTTGTGTTTATACAGTACAGTTATTTTGCAATTGATTTTACCCACTCATAAGGAATTTTTAAATTTCCAGTTATGTATTCTTAGGTAATAAAATGCATTGCTTCTAGTAGACTAACACATTTATCACTATTTGCAGTGTTATTGCTGTAGTATCCCTAGCATGTGTGATGCTTTGCAGGGGTAAAGATGTCTTGGTTCTTGTTCCCAGACAGGGGACAAGTTCATGGTCCCAAGGCTGGCATACACAACAGGTACGCAGAGATCAGACAGGTTCCGTTCAGGAAACGCAATCTCTCCAGGCATGAATATTGATTCCATTGATAACAACACACAAGAAATTATTCTGCTGGAGAGGGAAGAAAAAAGGAAATTGCTATTTATACTTTAGTAACTCTAGGTATTCTAGGTTATTGCTAAGCTGTGTGAGGTCTATTCCTCCAGCTTGTTCTTCCCCTTTAAAGGAGTTTGAAAACTGGCAGAAGTTTGGGGAAATTACATCGGGACAAGGATACGGCTCCCCGTATCACCTCACAAGTAAAATAATTCCCAATTCCTCTCTTACTCTCCTAGTAGCCAAGAGGCAACCTCAGAGATAAGGCCCCTGTCCTTGAGACATTGAACCAATGATGCACTTGCTCCCTACGAGTAAAAGATCTTTTGTTTGGAATGCCAGGGAGGAGGAGATGGGGTTTGCATATTTTCAGTGTGGTCAAATCATAGAATCATAGAATGGCCTCGGCTGGAAGGGACCTTAGAGATCATCTAATCCAGCCTAATGAGTCTATGTCAAATAAGTCTATGAGAATTATCTGGTTTTTTTTTTTTTAGTCCTAACTACAAAAAAATCACACGTCAGCATCCTTCTTTTGACTCATGTTTAATCCACAGGGCTCATTTTATTTTCTGGAATGGGAGTAAAATGTCACTTCTTATGCTGAGCTTGAAACTGATGTCGGGAGCAAGGAAGCCTGTACCCACTGATCTGCGAGTCTCTCACCATCGTGTTACTCACACAGCTGCACAATAAACGACTTGGAACAGCTTTCATAAAACCTGCAAAAATATACAGAATTGTTTTGTTTACAAAGTTTGGCTGTGTTGAAATCCAAAAGGAAGATGAGCATTTTTGATGTAAGATCTTCACACATCACCATCTTCCCGCAGCAGCCCTTGTTAATATTTTCATCTCCATCTTTACAATATTTCCACTCATTTGGAAGTTGACCCTGATTTAGGAGGCTAGACCAGATGACTTGCAGAGGTCTCAACCTGAGTAAGTCTATATTTCTATAACTTACCTTATTGAAATCTTCTGCAAATATTCTTCTTTTTAAGAAAAGAAACAGGACATCCAAAAACTCAAATAAGTTCACTTTACACTTAGCAGTCACTAGGAGTTATGAGAATACATATTTCTCCTTTAGTATGCATTTCATTGCATGGAAAATGTTTCCTATTTTTCTCATATATTCAGTTTTCTTATTGTCTGCTGTATTTTTGTTCATGGTCTAATCTGTTTAGTTCCTAGTATCTGACAGCTACTAAAAATGCAGTATGATTTTAAATGTGGCATAATTTGAAATATGAAGTTATGTTTTAGTCGCTGAATTTTGGTTTATCAAATCCGTGGAGTTAGCTGTTCCAACAGCTGCAAGACAATTTCCTATTCTCTACCTATGAAGACTTTCATAGCATTAAATCAGATTTAGATGGCAAACTACATCAACTCCAGGAGAAGCCAATGTGCTGGTTTTTTGCATGTGTGGCCTAAATATATTTTACATATATTTACACAAATTACTAAGTATGTCTCACTTCAGTGTGACATTTTTAATAATGCAAAACCTACTGAACCACAAGATATACCAATGCAATACTCAACATTGGATTTAAGTTCACATAAACAGGAACGCTGACCACACAGGTCAAAATTCCAATCATTTAACTGTGTGGTTTGATATGGCATGAGCTTTTGAGGAGGGAATAAGTGGGTTATATAACTGAGATGCAAGTATGTTCTGTCAGGATAAATTTTAGAATTAAAATGAAATGACAAAAAGCAGCAAAATCTAGACTGTGACACCTCTGATTGCTTGAGAATTTACACTAAAACTCTGTTATTGTATGTAGCAGAGTGTTGTGCATTCAAGAAATGGACTAATAGCTATTTTCTGTGACATTTCGCTAAAATACACTATTTGTTGAATAAGAAGTTTCAAGGACTGTCAAAGGATAGAAGCACAGCTACATCTATTTTTCTCCACACACTACAGACTCCTACAAGTGCCTCTTAGAAAGATTGTTTTACTGCAATTGCAGCTACCCTTTTTTGAGTTTTAAACTGAATTTCCTATGTCCAGTTGCCATTTGTACCTCACATATCGCTGTGTGGTTAATCCAGAACAGCTCAGTCACTCCATGGATAAGATTAAGGAAAAACACAGACTTCAGTGTAATACAGTTACCTAAAGAAAAAAAAGTTGGAAAGGCAATATTAAATTTAAATATATGGCCAAGAAAAATTAATATTTAAGTCATTATTACAATTGTAGAGTCAAGAAGTCGGGTTGGGAAATGCCAGAATTACAGGCAAATACCTACCAAAATGTGCAGAAGAGTGTGTGTACTATTTCATATGGGACTCTCACAACGATGATAGGCAACAGCAATATGGCTTTGGAAACAGTTTCAAAATCTCCAATTGAAAACCACCAAGATATAGCCCTGAAAGAAACTTATGGAAATGAACTGGGGATATTTCTAGTCTTTAGAGGTTTCAGGCTAGTGAGACTCTTAATACTAAATTTATGATGGCAAGAGTCAAAATAGAAATACAGCAACCACCCATGTTCAGAAAACAAAAACAAACCCCATGCATTTTTAAATTTTATTTTATTTTACTTAGAAGTAAAATAAAATGTGACGTTTCCATCTAGAAGCCACTGACACATGCTGTGGTAAATTCAAATACAGAGATGTGGGTTCAGCTTTCAGATTCCTCCCAGATTGAGCTTCTTCCTCTTGCACTGGAGCTCTGTGCAAGCTCTGGTACGTGCGAGGACACATCTGTTTTAAGGCAGCCGCTGGAGTTCAAGCTTATCAGCAGATGGTGCTTCAAAGACGTCATCTTCAACACTTTCTTCTATTGGCTTCATTTTTGCCGAAGTTCTCAGGTAGGGAGATGTCCGGCCTGGGCCTGCCATGGTTACAAAGAAATTACCAATTAACTTAACAATGCGTACCTGCTACCTACACCTCTTTGTGACAAAGCGTACACGATCTCACAATCCTGTCCCAGCTCCCTCGTGAGAGGATTTTATAAATGAAGGCTCGTTCATTATTTGGCCACCAGGACATTCTAGACATGGGACAGCCACGCTTTTGTGAACCAGCAACGCCTCTGAGGTTCCAACCCTGCAGCTGGCCATGGGCATGGTATTCTCCCTAAATTCAGTGCAAATAATCCCAACCGCGTGGCGTGCCCGATGCTGTGTCCCTGCTGACCATTTTCCTCACCTTTACACTTGCCCACTAATTCTCTTCCATGAAGGATGACAGGAACAGCCACCTTAAGTACAAAAGGTAGGGGCATTTTCATGCTTGACTGAGCTACGAAAAAAATTCCTGAGTGTACTGGGCAACCCCCAGGTGGGTACCCGATCACAGCCCTAACTGCCTTAAAAGCACAATAATGTGAAATGTATAGAAAATATAATACCCCCACAAACAACCATAAAGAAAACAAGATTACAGGTGAAGGCTGCGTAACTTTTGACCGACAGTGACTTCATCGCTCTAAGAAAGTCTTTTAGAAAAGTAGCAACTCATAAAGCTTGCCAGAGTGGAGCCATTTCTGGTAAGACATTAAATGGAGTTTTTGAGCAAGTTACCATTGCAAATTACCTCTATTATAGTTAAGTTTTCAGCATGAGGGTTAAACTAAAGAGCTTGTTTGACATCAGCCAAACAGGTTCATTTCCCATTGTTTGCTCTGAAATAGCTTCTGCACTTGGACATTTCTTTCCTCTTGATACCCTCTTCTAGAGTTAAACCACCACAACTGTAGAAGACTGTAAAAGCAGCTAGCATATGATGTCCAAAAAGATTAGGGAAATCTTTGAAATACCATTTCAGAAGAAAAGAGCAAAAGGTAGCAGTCCTGTCTGACAGATCATCTGGATGCAAAGCTAAAAATTCAAATTTTCTTGAAAAAAAATACTGATAGTCATAACATAATTGCCACTGCTATTACTACTTCAAAAAATTTATTAGATATACAGTAGAGTGCTTTGCCTGTTTATGAAGAAGAACTCCTTTATGCTGTATATGTTACACACAGAGAATACTTGCTATGGGCAAAAGCAGGTTATCATATTACTGCATTTTTAAGTCACATTCACACAAGCAGTATTCAGAATTACGTTTTTAGAACTTTTTTTGTTAAAAATGCATTAGTAATTTCTTTTAACACTCAAAACCTAACACAATAAAGGGTTATTCGCACACATTTTTAAATATTGGAATTGTTAAGCACTTACTTCTTATTACTTTATTACTAGTTCATTACCATTTTTAGACTGGTTCTCTTTTGTTTAAAAGTGCTTAGTTCTCTCCAGAAATCAGAAGTAAGAAGTTACAAGTCTGTTGAACAGGATCCAATATTGGGCCTAATGCTGTCCAGTCATTTGGTTCCAAGATGCGCCCTCAGGTTCTCCAAAGACAAACCTCATGACTATTGATGCCTCGATCCAGTGTTGGTTCAAGAGATTGAGTCTGACCCTGAACTCCGGTCTTCCATACATTATTCTGTTGTGCTCTCTCAAGGATCTATGCCTAAATATGTATCAAAATGTCATTTCCCATTAAACTCAATCCTACTTTTAACCACAAGCTGGGTATAATATAGGGAGCACACATAGCAAGGTAATACCAAGAAAAAGATTACCAAATCGAACCTTTTCTACATCTCTGCTTGACTTAGAGGTTTGCAAATACGATTCATAGACCAGCAAAAGTGAGCAATCTAAACCAAGCAGCATGAAAAAAAAGAGACAGTATCACAAATAAGTATATGAATTACTATCAAAACCCAGAATTATTGAATAGAAACTAATATCAAAATGCTTTCTAAAGCACTGGAAGTTAAGTGAAGCTACCCTTGTGATCAGGTTGAACTATTTCTGCCTAACTCAAATTTTGGAAAAAGAGATACATCAATTCCATTTACTAATAAATTACATACAGATGGATCATGGATGTCAAGCACAAGTATCACGTGACAGACAAATCCCACTTTAATACCTTTTTGAGGATGCTTGCTGAGTTAATGTGATGTTATCAACAGAAAACATCATGCTGCAAACGACTCACTCCGTAAGCATTATAGAACTCTTGGTGGTTATTTCCTTAATATAAAAGCAAACAGTTAGTTTGGTTTCTTAGTTAATTAAATTCAAACACAGTTTTGTTAGTAATTGTAGTTTGGGACAAACTGATTAGTATTTTTCACCCTTTCACTAATAAACACTTTGAAAAAAGCTTTATATCAGTTTATTGAGAAAATGAGCCAAAGCTTATCGTTTTTAGCACAGATAAAAGTATAATTTAAAAAGTTTGGAATATACAAAAATGTAAATGCTCAATTTTTCTTCATTATGGAAATCAGAGGAATTAAACTAATTTGTATTGTAGTAGTCAAATATCATATTTCTAATGGGAAGCTTTCATCCACACAACAATCCATCACATAGCAAGGACAAGACAGTAGTCCTGTAGAGCTCATGAAAGATAAGTTTCTCATATTAATTTCTTCTACTACTAAAAAAAAAAACCAAACCAAAAACAAGTTTGTCATTTCCATATGTTTCCTACTAAATCTTCTGGGCGTTTCTGGGCTTTGTTTGGTTTTAAATAAAGAAATGTATGACTGCAGAGGGAAGATCCAGGGAAGAGCACTGGGACAGCAAGCCTCAGCATGTACCTCACACTGAATCTTAAAAAAAAGACAAAAAAAATCCAACAAGACTGACTGCTGCACTGACAGTACCCAAAAGAAGGTTTGTGGGAACACAACAGTGGTAAGGTAAACGGCAGCTTTTTTGTTCAGTTTGCCCTGTGATCCAAGAAAAACTGCATATATGGCCCCAACCCACATGGAATACAAATCTTGAAGCAGAGCTCACCTTGGTAGAAAACGCATCATTGGCAATGACAGTACCCAGGAAAAACTAACAAGCTATCTTGGCAAAAAGAAAGATTGAAGCATTTCAGTTTAGTGAGTTGTATCACCTTCCATCAAAAATTTTGTCAACCTTTTACAGAAGTCAGAAATTTCACATTAACCGAAATGTAAAGAAGTAATAAATGACAGTATTTCCCCAGGTGTATGATAACTCTGCCGCGTGGGTAACATCTCCGCCTCCCCAAAAGTATGGGAAGTATTGGATTTGGGAGGCTGCTGCCACACTTGCTGCTGCCAGTGGGGAAGTGGCAGTGGGAGCATCAGCTACACCAACTGCTGTTAGACCATGCAATTCCAGAACATAAAAGGCATTTAAACCCCTCTTTTGGGGAAAGTTCACCCCATAACACCGGAAAATATGGTACACAAACCAGGGAAAAGTACAACAGGGAAAAAGTGTATTTATGAAGTATGTGCTAAGCACGGATGCCTCTAGGGATTAATATAATTACAGCTGAACACGTCATGCATTTAGATTACTTTCTCCCAAAGCTGAAATACTGGTGTGTTTTGCTGCTAAGCCTGAAAGAGAAATTTAATTCTAGCTAATTGCACAAACATAGTTTTACAATGTCTTTCAGGCTTCTGGGTGAACAAATTTGTCCAAGGGCTCTCTGTGCAAAGGAGTGGCTTCCATTTCATGGAGTTTTGCTGTGGAACAGATTAAACAGCTTACAGGTAAAGATCAGAGAACAGACCAATACAGGAGACTTCGTGGCAGGTATCTGCTACAGGCTGCCTGACCAAGAAGAGCAAGTAGATGGAAGCCTTCTTTAGACAACTGGATGAAGCCTCACGGTTGCAGGCCTTGGTACTTGTGGGGAACTTTAACCACCCCAGAACGTGATGGAATGGCAACAGGGCTGGGAACAAGCAGTCCAGGAGATTTCTGGAGAGAGTAGCAGACAATTTCTTCACACAAGTGATCGATGAACCAACTAGGGAAGGTGCTCTGGTGGACCTGTCACTGACAAACAAGGAAGAACTTTATCAGGGAGGTGAAGGCTGATGGTAACTTTGGCTGCAGTGTCCAGGAGCTGGTGGAGTTTAAAATACTGAGAAGTGTGCAAGACAAATAGTAGGGTTACAACATTAGACCTGAGAACAGGGGACTGGGGCTTGCTCAGGGTTCTACTTGGCAGGACATGGCCTGGAAGGGCAAAGGGACCCAAGCACAGATGGCTGATCTTCAAGGACACCTTTCCTGAAACACAAGGACAGTTCGTTCCAGTGTACAGAAAGTTGAGCAAGCATGGTAGAAGGCTGGCAGAGATGAACAAAAAAAGTCCTGGTAGAACTCAAACACAAACACATGAAGTGAAAGCAGGGATGAACTGCTTGGGAGGAATACAGAAACATGGCCCAAGCATGCAGTGGTGGAATTAGGAAAGTCAAAGCTCAGCTGGCCCTGGATCTAGTGAAGGGCAACAAGAAGGACTTCTGCAAAGACATTGGCTCAGAGGGGCATGGGACTTAGGGACATGGAAAAGGCTAAGACTCCCAACACCTTTTTTTGCTTCAGTTTTCATTGCTAGTTTGTTCTGAGGCCTCCCAGGTCTCTGAGCCTCATGGTAGAGACTGGGAGAGTGATACTGACTTACAGGAAAGCTCGATTGAGTTAGGGAGCACCTAAGCAAACAGGGCAAACACAAGACTGTGGAATCACATGGGCTGCACCCACGGGTGCTGACAGTTGGCTGATGCAATTGCAAGACCCCTGTCTATCATCTTGGAAAGGTCAAGGCCAGTCAGGGCAGAGCAAAAAGGCCAATGTCATGGTAATTTTCAAGAAGGGCAAGGAGGAGGATCAAGGGACCTACTGGCCTATCAGCTTAACCTCAGTTATGGACCCTGTCTTCCTGGAAGCCATGCCCAAGACATGAAGGAGAGGAAGGTGACTGGGAACAGCCAGCATGAGCAGATCATGCCTGACCAGTCTGACCACCTCCTGTGGTGTGATGACAGGCTCTGTGAATACACTGCAGTGGATGTTGTTTACCTGGACCATAGCACAGCTCTCCACAGCCTGCCATAGAATCCTCAAGTCACTTAAGGGCAAATACTAAGGCCTATAATGTTCAATATATTAATGACCTGGGTGATGGGATGGAGTGCACTCCTGCCAAGTTCACAGATAATTGCTAAGTAGTGAGGGAAACTGTTGATAGGCCAGAGGGTAGGGCAGCTACTCAGAATGGAGGTTCAGAGGCTGGAGAAAAGAACTGACAGAAACCACATGAAGTTCAGCAAAGGCAAATTCCAGCACCTGGGACACAACAAACCTACACAGCAGTACAGCCTGGGCAACATCTGGTTGGAAAGCAGCTTTGCAGAAGCAGACCTGGAAGTCCTGGTGGACACAAAATGGAAGTCAGCAGAGAGCCCCTGCAGTGAAGAAGGCATATTGGGCCATATTAGCAGCATATATTGGGCCATATTAGCAAAAGCGTAGCCAGCAGGTCAATGGAAGAGACTAATCCCCTCTATTTGGCACTTGTGAGACAGGATCCAGAGTGCTGTGCCCAGTTTTGGGTTTCCCCTTACACAAAAGACATGGACGTACTGAAGTGAGTGCAGTGGAGAGCAGCCAAGATGGTCAGAGGCTGAAGCACGTGACGTACACGGAGAGGCTGCACGAACGGAGTGTGTTCAGCCTCGTGAACAGAAGGCTCAGAGGGGATCTTACTGTTGTCTTTGGCTACCTAATGGAAGGGTGTAAAGAAGACTGAGCCAGACTTTTCTCGGTAGCATGCACTAAAGAACAAAGGACAACAGCCATGAGTTGAAGTAAGGGCAATTTTTTTCACCATGAGGGTGGTAAGGACTTGGAACAGGTCGCCCAGAGAAGCTGTGAAATCTTCCAGCTTAGAAATATTCAAAGCTTGACTGGATATGGCCTTGAACAACTGGCTCTAGCTGACCCTGCTTTGTACATATGGTTGGACTAGACAATCTCCAGAGGCTCCTTCCAACCTCAACTTTTCTGTGATTCTAAACATCCTTTCAGGGAATAGACAAGAAATAAAGAAAATGTCATTGGAATTTTCATCAAACTGTATGCCAGGTGTCACCCTCGACATTCTAGCAGGGTGAAACACTAGCAGGGCTTTTGCTTCTACCTAGTCTGGGCATGCAGACTGTATCAATGTTAAGGACTGAAAACAGATAGGCCCCCAAGTCTGAGGGAGTTCCTGGATGAGGACTATGAGGAACACAATGGAGAACAGATAATTAAAAGGGAAAGTGCAAAAAACACTTCTTAGCAGAGAGTTTAACCATAATAAATGTCAGTAAATTTTTTCACTCATATATTTTAATTCTATTTATTAAAAAACAATATTTCCCAAGTCAAAATAATCCATCTTATATGATCCTTTAAAATTCCATTAAACTAACAGCTTATGCCAAATGAGAAAACTGAGCATCTTTGGGTTTTTTCAGTTCAAAAGATGCTCAGGCTACTGTTGAAGTTTAGATTCAGGGAAATTAAAAATGAACAACAGCAGAAGCCTAGGAAGAATCATTTAGAAGGTTTCTATAGAGGAATAAACTCAAAGAGTAGAGGCAAAAAGGTCAGAATTTTTTTTCCTCTCACTTCACCTGTTCTCTACTACTCCTGACATACAAAGCACAGGAGTAGAGAGCCTGACACGTTATTTGGAGACTTCTCCAGATGACATGAAAATACTGCTTGTACACCAGATTCCTCCAGACTCTGCCAATACAACCCATCTCAGAAGGAAAAGCAGAGCACGAAGTTGCTGAGGCAAAAGTTCTGTTTGAGTTTTTAACTTCTACAAGCGGCAGTCTCAGACCAAAGGAGACACTACTGTGACAGGCGCTGTACAATCACAGTTTTGCCCCGTTGCTATAAACGTTTCTATAGCATATGATAAACTACACATAAACATATAATGCCTACACATTCACATTATGCCAAAAATTATTACAACACATGCTGGCTTTTTGCTAGTATCTACATGAGGTAGCTTCAGTTAGTATACAAAGCCTTATGCATCATAGGAATTCACTACAGTTGGGTCCCTCCACTTAGCCGATGTACAGCAGCATCCAAAAAACTACAGTCTGCTACCACTGAAGACCACAGGAGATCTCCAATCGTCTCGTCTCTTATGGTCAACCAAGTTGTGATCAAAACTGGCATGAACTACTTTGGGCACTCACGAAGAGAGGATGCAGAGGAAGTCCCACGAAGAAACATCTGCAAGCCATCCTCACTGTCACTGGTACTGGCCATGCTGTTTCTCATCTGCATCACAGAGAGCTGTGAGCAGAGACTAGGCTGTCGATCGATCTTTTTCGAAGCCTAAAAAAAATAATTAAAATTATTACTTTTAAAAAGGTATCAAGTAAACTAAAATAAATATGAAAAATAACTGTTTCCTCTGTAGCAGACGCTCTGGTCTCAGCTATGATTATTCATGAAACAAGAAAACCACCTGTTAGAGCAGAAGATTCTATGCAGTGTAAATTGATTTAAATGAAAAGGGAAGGTGCCAGTAATATATTGTAATTAGAACACTGGCAAGCATGAAACCTCAGATTAATTATTCAATCTGAATTCCGTTTTTGCACTGGACTTCTCATATATTTTCCTACAGAAAGGCTGATTTTTATTATTTGGCAATTCATTATTCAGGCGTGATGCTCTGCAATTAATAATAGCCTTTATGAGGAGCACGGTCCTTCTTGCTAAACCAGACAATATGCTATATAGAGTGTTTAACAATTTATATCTTAAAAGAAACTTGTTCACTTTCCTGATTTTTCATTTCATCATGTTAGAAAACAGTGACTGTCATTTCTTCCTAGCAGATGATCATTTGGCCCTTGATTTTACCAAAGACAGATTAAATGCATCACATTAACATTATCCTTTGCCTGCCAAATGGTCTTAGGAGCTTCCATTTGCTCTGAGCAGTCTTCCTGAGAAGGCTGTACTATAATATTTATATGAAACCATACATTGTACCTTGTTAAATATTACCACAAGTCATAATGCTATTTTAGGTATATGTGAAAGGTAGTAATCAATGACAAAAGCATAATGGATAACTCCACTTTACTGAACTTCAAACGTCAGGAATTAGCTTCCCGCTTCATGGGGAGAGGAATGACTATTTTGCCAACAGTAGTGAAAATGTCCTCAGGTAGGAGCATATTACAAGGTTCCTTAAAAATAAATGGATACTCTTCCATTCTCCAACATCCAATGAATTGATATTCTTATCTTTTCTACTACCATCTCGATTATGTATAATCTATACTGAATTTGGTTTAGTTGTTCTCTTGTATGTTCCCTGTGTTCAGAAGTCAACTACAAAATTTTCTGTTGAGATTGTGACCAGTTAAAAAGCATTAAAGACACCAGTAATACGTATATCGGACAATGAAGCCTGTGAGAATTGATATATGCACAGCGTGCTGGCAGCAGGGGAATGAAGAATTTACTTGACGGTTCTTGTTCTATGGTATGTAGGAAGGGCTTGTGCAACCGGATTTTCATTTGAGGAAGAATAAAAAGGTACTACAAATTTCCCAAATGCTCACTCTCCATTTTGACAACATACATTTTCAGAAGTTACTGTGATAAAACAGTTACAATAACCTTAAATTCATGTGACTGTTGTCACTAAAAATAAAGACAAACTGAAGTCAAAGGGTGCGGATGTCAAAGGAGGGGCAAAGTTTGGAGTGTTTTTAATACCTAGAAGGTATGGTAAGGACTTGCACTTAAAAAACCGCAATGAGTTCTTCATTATACTTCAATTTCAAGAACTATTTATACTAATGCTGAAGCTCTACAGTGCCAGAAATCAGCAGCACAGGTTTGTTACAGATGACTTTATATAGCAGCTATGACACTGTAATGCTGTCAGCCACGTGTAAAAAAAGAAAATGAGGCAAGGAAAGAGAAGAGAGGAAGATAAAATAGAAAGTAGAAACGAGAGGGGGAAAAAAGGGAAAAGAACAACAATAAGAAAGATAAAGAGGGAAAAAGAAGAGAAAAAAAAAAAGGCAAAGTGAAGAGGGCTGTGGAGAACAGGAGTTTCCCAGGAGGGGCAGTGTGAATGCACACACAGAAGGCACATCTCTACACAGTCCTTCCCAATGGCGTACTCTAGAAATGACTTACTGTCTATGTAGATGTGGGGTTTAATACGGATCATTTCCAGCTTTACCCACATACTTTGTAAGATGTGTTTTATAGGTAGTGCATTCATGCTAGGTAATGTTTATCTTACTGCATTAGTAAGACGAAAACAGTCATTCAAAATGGTTTTGAGGATCTGATTGCAAGACAGTATTTCATTGACCAGAAAACAGAATAATCAATGCTTTATTACTGTTCAAATGTTTCTCAAGCAATTCTTTCTTTTCTCCTTCCACAGCCAGTACCAAACTGACAAAACTTAAAATGTCTAATTAGCCTGTCAAAGACTATTCTATAGCACCAATGGCAGTCATTCCTTTGCGTCATTTTCTACTCAATTCACAACTTTGCGGAAGTAACTATTTAACCTGTATGAGAAATATTGATGAGTCATCTGATGAGCAGGATTTGTGCTCTGAGTTAGTGTGAGATAAATAAATAGACAGAATATGAAAATACTATATTATAAAATTATAAAGCTTTTCATAAATGATAGTGAAAGTTCTTCAAATAAATTATGAGAACCCTACAGCCACTACATAAATAACAAAAATAACAAAAATAACCACCAGCAGCCAAGTTACTGTCCAAATCTTGAAAAGACATGTAATTAAGTAAGAAGACAAAAAGCAAGTAAAACAAGATAATCGGTATATCCATGACTACATCGAGACCACTTACTTTGACACCTCAAACACACTCCTTCTATAGGCAAAGAAGAGTAAATTATATTCAGATCACTGAATACTTTATACATATTTCCTGCCTCCTTCCACTAACTACACCATGTCAAACTACCGTTCCTCAATTTTTTTTCTGTGTTTGCAACCCTCAAACACACGTTGAAATTAATCTCCTTGGCAAGCAGTATTACCCAGGTGTTTGACCCAGCAAGCAAATTCTTTAAGAAAAACGCTGAAGCCTCTTTGTGCAAAGGCAACCATTTGTTAATGAGAGAGAATATCGAGGGAGAAGCACCTCTTTAGCTACCAGCCACCACATCTACTAGTTGGCTAGAAATATTTGTGCTAGTTGATCAGTTCTGAACCTCAGTTATTCACCTTTCTTACACATTACTGTGCTAACTTTTAACTTACATTGTGTCCAACAAAAACGTTGCACTGACTCAGACTTTGGCACTAAAAGGCAGTGAGTGTGAATTCAGTAGCTGACAGAAGCAGGTTAAATAAAAAGTGCTTTAAGATGATTGAAAGTTGATGTAACAATACATTTGTGTGTGGGAGGAAAATTCCCAAATGAAACTTCAGTTGCTTACCTTGTCATTTAAGGTCGGGTCATTCAATGAATAGAGTTTATTTGTAATATCTTTGCCAATAAGGTATTTAAAGATCTCATAAAGAAATGGCTCAGATTCCAGAAAATAAGTCAGCCTTTCCCTGGACCAGCAGAGGAACTTGCAGTTATCGTCTGCGATAATGGTGACCTGAGAAAACACAGGCTCAGAATTAGCACTTCTCTTTTGCTTTACAGTAAGCGATACCATTTCATTTGTGCCTTCAGTTAAAATAACTCTTAAAGTCACAAAACTTTTTGGTATCCCTTAGAACATAATATCCACAAATGTAAAACATTATCATCACATTTTTAACTGATAAGCATGGCCAGGTTGTTTTCCAGAAAACCTGGGGGGAGATAATAGCAGAAAATCTGTCCTAAATTCCAGACTGTAAAAGCATTTATGTTAGAGGAGATCTACACATCAGGTCAGTCCCATAGCGATGACACTACTTGTATCCAAAAAGCCTACATGTTACTTGGTTTTACTTCGCATTGCTGCCACCAAACAGGAACAACTGGTATAATCCAAAGGTCTCCATCAAAGAAGCTTTAGTGACTTAGGAAAAAATATTTTCATCTTTCTCTCTTTATTGTCAGCCCTGCTGATCCCACAAGTGCCACCTTCTAGCAGCTGAGCCAGGGCTCCCTTTGTTCAGATACTGATAATTCTGCCAGCGACAATGGCAGAGGAGCTCGCACCCTCTCCAGGGAGGCAGGACCCGCCAGGTTCGGCCCCTGTGCCAGCAGAGGGCAATGACACACCGAAACCTGCACCCCTCGGCCATATCCAGCAGCGTGTTTCGCAAGGGAAAGTCAGGCATTTGGGAAGTCGGGTGCTCTTCGCTATCACAAACTAGCGCTACCTCCTGAAAAAATTAAAAGGACGTAAAAGCCAAGAAATGATGGGAAACTGTCACACATCCGCAGATTTTAACTGCATGGTCTGCAACAGCAGCACAGGCTGAGGAAGAATTCGCCAGCAGATGGGGTCCTTAAGATTGAATTCGTGGTTTTTTGCAATGGCAGCCCTATGAGCGGGTCCCAGGAATGAGGGATGTACGCTGCGCCAGAATACAGTGATTTTTAAGGCAGGCAGAAAGTTAAGGTGCGACCCTCTTCCCTCCAGCGGGACCAACTCTTATCACTTTGGAGAGAAAGTGGCTGCGACGGGGGGGCGACCGTGCTGCCGGGAGGGCGCCCGTGCTGCAGACGCCTCACCGCCGTACAGTGAGTGCACCTGGACAAGTCTCTCTCCTCAGCGTTAAGCTTCGTATTTGACTGGGACATATGACATCAATCATTGATTTTAGAGTCTATATTGCTCTCCCTCCCTCCCCTTCTGCCAGGGTATCAGTGTGGCTCCACCCAGCCAGGCACAGTCCCATCATCATTACACACACCCATTTAAGGAACATCAGGCAGAAGACAGCAAAATAGACATTTCAGCACTATGAGGACAAAACTTTCCCAACAGTACTATTTACCAACAGCCTACAGTGTAATATATCCTTTAATGTACTGGCACAATTACACTGCTAGAGACATATAGCCCTACTGTTCCCCATACGAATATTTTTATTCAACATACTGTAATAGCTTACAGGTTATGTTGCTTCAACAACTTTCAAAATGACAGATAAATGTTCAAACTACTAGGGCCTGAACTTTCCAATTTTTCATACTAGCAACACCAAATACAATAGCAACTACAATAATTATTTTTCTTCTTCTGTTTTTGAACCATGATATGACTGTTCACATAATCTCTTTTTCAGTAAAACTCTCTCTTCAATTATTTCACAGAATCACAGAATGTTAGGGGTTGGAAGTAACCTTGAAAGATCATTTAGTTCAACTCCCCTGCACTATAAGAAATAACATTAAAAAAGCTAACAAAAAAGCAGGTTGTCCCAGGTTGTCCTGAATAATCTCTTAACAGAAGATAAACTTGGAAAAGAGAGGGGGGGAGGGGAGGGGAGGGAGACGGGAGAGACGGGAGGGAGACAGGAGAGACGGGAGAGAAGAAGGGAGAGAAGGGAGAGAAGAAGGGAGAGAAGGGAGAGAAGAAGGGAGAGAAGGGAGAGAAGGGAAGAACAAAAGCCAGACTGCTCATCAAACATCATCATAACACTGTTTTGCAGCATTTCATTTTAAAAGGTATTCCTTATATGGTTCATCACGAAACAACAGTATTAGAAAGCTAGAAAAATTATGCAAGTCTAGTAGTTCGCTGTTGATCAAGCTTATATCCCATTTTTTAATTATCTCATCAGTTCATTCCCAGTGACATTTAAACCAAAGTGTACCTGGAATTTCTCACCCCGGTTCATCTGAGTTGATCGAAATTCAGGAGAATCTATAAAGGCACAGGGGTATATGTTATGCAGAAAATGCCCTCGATAAGACACCTTCATTCTGGAAATAAAAATGTATGAATCAGCATTTTAAAGTCATGGAGACTGATTAATTTTAATCTAAATTTGGATACGATTGTTGTCAATTGTAAAGAAGTGGGTAACAGGCAAAAATACGCTAATCTTCTAGAATTTCAGCCCCAGATCTACCCTGTTTTCTGCCTAAACCTCTACTGATTCCAGGCAGAACAAGCTGTCAGCCGATTCAAACTGCCGAACATGGTGCGTAGCCTCAAAACATCACTATTCAGAAGAAAAAGGTGTGCAGGGTTATGCTGTACAGCCAGACCAGAATCAGGTTTCCTTTAGGGAACTAGCATTGCAGTAATGAGCAGCTAATGACTTAAGAAAAACTGTGAAGCCTGACATCACTGTTGCTACCATCAGAAACGGGTTAAACTATTGACCAAAATTTAGCAAGAGCTTCAAGATTACAGCCTGACCATGGGCATTTATTTTACCCTTTTTCACCTGGGTCCTCACAGCTTCTGGGCCGTGCACCTGCCCTTCTCAGCTTGCACACATGTGTGCAATGAATCATTTCCAACACGACTGTTGTTTTAAAGTCTGCTAGAGGGACTTTAAATTCCCTCATGCACGATGTTTTTTAACCTTAAAATCTGAGAATGTACGGAGAATACGACTTGGATATCTAATGCTCAAACAAATTTCTTGCTTGTTCTGGAAGACACTGCCTTTGGCACTATACAAATATAATTCCAAGTAAAATCTGCACATGCAAGTAGAGACATAATACGCTCCCAGTAAGAGACATCACGGTGATTCAAAAATAGTGTCACAAAATAGTCTGTACCTATAGATTATTCTGCTACAAACCACAGAGTGCTATAAAAAATAATGTTTAAAAAGCTAACAAAAAACCCAACAGCTTTCTAATCTATTCAATGATCATACAAAGACTGGCCCTCCCCAAGCTTTGTTGAACCTACTTTCCCTTCAGCAGAATGCTCAGCCTGTCATCAACTGATGTTTTATCTTCTGCAGCATAAGTTTGACCTGTCTTTAAAGTCTGAATGTTGCAGAATTGTCCAGTTAGTCTTTGGAAGAGTTCTGGAGGCACATGGAGAGGTTCAAACATTCTCTTGTAGAGGCTGCTAAGCTCCTTCTCTATCTTGATCTACAATGTGAAAGTAAAAGACATCAGTAAACACAGATGCATTAGTTAAAAAAGTGTAAGCATGCACACATGCTTTAGTTTCTGCATTGGTGGAACATCTCTGTCACCGTTATATTTAGGCAAGGCAAGAAATGGTAAAAGTGTGACATCTATCCACAAACACTGCCTGTGACAGGGTGACCAAAACCTCATCTAAAATAAACGAGGCTGCCACGCTGATGCTTTAAAATGCTGCTCCACCAGAGTGGCACATTGAGTCAGATACAAGGAGTCTTCTGAGACTTCTGTTGATGTAACAATGAATAGGACTTGGGCCAGAACTACACAGGAAAAAAAAATGACGTTGCTTGCATTTTTCACAGCACATGCACACCTCATTCTGGCCACCTCTCAGGCTCTCCTGGGAGCCCCTTTCATCCCTGAGTTTCTTGGCTTACTTGCAGTAGAAAAGCAAGTCCTGAAAAACAAAGCCATCATATCGAAACCATGTGAGATGCGGGAGGAAAAGAAAACAACCAACAAAACGTTGCCAGCTGAACATCCCACATCTAGGAGCCCACCCAAACTCAGGCAGCAGCAATGAGGGAAAGGATGTTGGCTGAAATCCCAAGCCTGGAAGTCTTTCCTGAATGAAGGCAGCAGGAAATGAGACAGTGTCCCAGCCTCCCTGAAAGCAGAGTCAGCCTGAATAAACTCTGCATAACTGCCAAGAGGAAAACAAATTAGAACAATAGGTATCAGATAAAGGCAAAATATACCTTGAACAGAGAATAAGGAAAAGCAACCAAGAAAAAAGGCAGGAAAGAAGAGAGTCATCACATTAACAAATGAGAATATTCCAACTTTACCCAATTTTCTAGATTAATTTATTTGTGTATTTCAATATTAAAAACAGAGCAGGAGAGAAGGTGGCAGCACAGTAGCCATTTTTTGGCTGACAGTAGCCAACAGTGGAAATCAAGAAACTTCTGGTCACCTTGTGGCTGGAGGAGTTGGGAAATCTGGAATGACCATGGGAGGTTCCAGGCTGTCTGAGGCCCACAAGAGCTTCACACTGTCAGGTATGCACTATTCCTTCCCCAGGAAAGCATTTTAGGGTGAAAACACTAGTCTTTAGCCTCTGAGACATGTATGTATTCCATATCAAAAATCCTCCCCGAGCTCTTTTTGTTAGAATTACATGTGTATGTGAAACAGTAAATCAAATACGACAAAAAGGTTTTGGAAAATTAAGGAAATTTCCCTGTTACATTTCAAGTTTATTTAAATATAGAACAAATTGAGCTGAAGCAGAAACTTTCTGCATATGTAGAACCATATTTGGAGTATTTCACAGACAGCCTCAATCAGTGTATATGGGTCCATCCTACACACAGGCCACTGAACACTATGGGAATCCCTCTATTAGTGACAATCCCATGGGGAGAGATGGTGAGTTAACCCCCCAGAAACAGTACACGGTTCTTTATTAAATTCATGAATAGGAGAAATAAGGGTGCTTTTGTGACCTTGTCTTGATAATAGCATGACCTTGTTGTTACTACATTTACATGAAACCCACATTTTTAATTTCTTGTACATTCACAGAATGAATCACAGAATGTTGGGGTTGGAAGGGA
>NW_009698578.1:0-16196 GCF_000703405.1 Apaloderma vittatum | reverse complement strand
GACTCAGGGAATAAAATACAAGAATAATTAAAAAAAACACCACAAGCAAAGCCCCATCTAGATTTGAAAAGATGCTTTCGGGTAAGTAGAAGTGAGGCCGAAGGTGAAATCCAACAAAAAAAAGTTTAGTTAACTGAAAACGTTGACAGTGCACACTTCCAGTGGCATTTAGCACATCTCTCTAGAACATTCAAATGGGGCTATCAGGTAAGACACAGAAACTACAGAGACCTATGTCATTCTAGAGCAATAGTTGGCAGCCAGGAGGGAAATAGACTAGAGAATAGAACATGCTTTACTTAAATAAAGAACTAGATTTAGCTCTTTGTGTATTATGTATATATATTTTTGCATGTGTATGGATAGATGTGTTTATATGTACTCTCTATATACATATATGTAAGTTTATGAAATTTCATATTAATGTATAAATTAAACAGAAAAAATAAATATTTAAATTGTTTGAACTCATTTAAATGAACTAGATTTTCAGGCTACACAGATGGAAAAATCCTGTTTACAGAACAGGAACAAAAATAATCTCAAACTCCTTTTACTAGATCAGACTCAGACTATTTTTTTATTGTTTTTCTGTCTTGAACTTCACATATTCCCAGTACTTTTTCTCTATAACTGAAAAAATATCTGAGTAAGTGAATGTCCAGGTACTCAGATAAAACTGCAGTCAAACTATGAAACAAATAAAAAATAGAGTATATCAGTGCCACATGGTATTTGGTGGGATGTCCCGGCAACACAAGACTGCTGACTGACTTAATCACATCTGTATCATCTAGCATTATCCACATTTAAAATTAAGCTTAGGGGTTTTGCCTCTGTCCTCGTTTGAGCTAAACAGAAACAGTTCTGTTCAGTGATTTTTTGCTTCCCAGCTTAGTCTCTAATGAAAGGCCGCACTTTCTGAAGGTAGCAGCACTTTTTTGCAGACAGTATGTGCTACTGGCAGTGATAACACCTGATGTTTACAGTTACTGCCTAGCCCTGGGATGCAGAAAGGCTCTTGCTGATACTTATTCCTGTAGTGACCAAGGCCACTGCTGGCTCTCGTGTGCCACGCTGGGGGTGCCGGGTAGTAAGAGGGGTCACAAGGAAGCCAAAGGCTGAACCTCTCGGGAGTAATAGACAAGACAGGTGACCAACAGGAGTATTCCATTCCATATACATCATACAAAGTATAAAAAGGAGGGATCACGAGGGTTTAGGCCTCCTTTTCTTCTTTTCTTCAATGGCTGGCATCCAGGGAGGACTCTGCCCGATCTTTTGCCTTTGATCTCGATTCTGATCTCCTTAAGTTGTATTATAGTAGGAGTAGTATCAACACCAATTTAGAGTCTTTCTCACCCTTTGCTGCTCAGCACCAGCCGAGAATTTGTGCCTACAGCGTCAGATGAATGTCATTCATTTGGTTCCCTGGGTTTTGAGAAAGGAAGGAGATGAAACTCTAATTTGCTTTGTTATTTTCTAGCCTGTGTAGCATCATATTTAGTCCAAAACAGAGAAAATGGGGGGACCCAGGTGCATCAATGAGTTCAATCCATTACCACCACAGATACTACAGTACACAAAACTATAGAGTCATGTAATGGTTTGGAAGAGACCTTAAAAATCATCTAGTTCCAACCCCTCAGCCATGGGCAGGGACACCTTCTACTAGACTAGGTTACTTGAAAGCCCATCCAACCTGGACTTGAACACTTCCAGGGAGTGAGCTTCCACAGCTTCTCTCAGTAACCTATTCCAGATAAATATATTTCCCTCTGCATTATGATTATTTCAGATTTTTTAGTCTGATAGTTCTGTTGGGAGACTATTGAAAGCGAATGTAAGATAAATGAGAGAAGAACGAGAAAATTCCCTTAGTATACTATCTGGAATCTAATTTGGGAGAGCACTGAAAGTTGTTCAACAGGAAAGATGAAGTGAGAGAAATCATTTAGAAAGGATAAGACACATATATTTTCAGGTCTTATATGGGGCTTGTCATATTTATCAAGTTTGTCTTAGATTAGATTTTTATTTTCATACAAATTAAATCCAGAAATATGATTTTTTTTTAGTTGGATTGTTTCAGCAAAAAGATGATGGCAGTTCTTCCTCAAGACTCTGAATCTTAGTGTCTCAGTATTTTAATATTGTTAATAATACTTACTGTTACTAGATTCCACTCAGATAATGCATTTTGGAACCATATTTTTCAGTTGCATATCATCGTCCTGTGATAACTGCATACAATTTCTTCTTCCTAAACCTGTAAGAGTCTTGTTAGTAGTCCTTGCACTGTGATCTCTTAAATTTCAACACATTTGGTTAGCTGATGTAATCTGGAGCATCCACATAATCCATCCTTTATGGACAACTCAGAAACCTCAAAAACTTCTGTCAGTATCTGTCCTTGCTGCACCCTGCAGTGCCTTAGTGTAAGACCTTTCATAGCAACCTTCATTCAAGAACGTTATTTCCTATGAACACAAACTGAACCCACTCTGAAAAAAAATTTTAAAAAACAATTGTTGCATCCCAATAATCAAGTATCCCTGAACTTTTCTCACAGCTCTAATAAGGACTGGATTTTAATATTTAAAATCTCTATTTCTTTGCCCCTAGGAAGTCTCCTGAGCTTCCCTTTCTACAGCTGGATATACTCATACTGTTCTTCTTACAGTGCTGGTTATCCCACTGACAACGCAGTTCAGTAGCATTTTCCCTGCTGTTATAGCCATTTCAACCTTAGGTGTAACTTAGCAAGAGCCATCACCTTGCTCCTGGCAGACAGCAGAAAGTTCAATTTCCTGAGTCAGCTCTAGGGTCAGACTGAATTTTTCCTAACATGCAGGTTTTACTAGTGCAGATTTGACTCTTCCTGATGTGGATGTGAATTTCTGGGTTTTCCTCTTCTGTTTTAGAATATAATCCTGTATTTACTTCTTCTGTATTTCAGTTTTGCTCCCTGTAGCTCTAAATCTCTTGCTACCATTGATACAATTTTTTTTTTTTTGTGGAGTGGATTTTTTTTGTTTGTTTGTCTTTTTCTTTTAAACTTTATTTATTCTTTGATACATTGGTATCAATCCCCCCACTTCCCTTTTTTATTTTCTTTTTTTTTTCCTCTTATGTTGTTTATGATATCATTTTCCTTTCCCCCTAAAACACATGTTAAAAATGTCATGGTCTTTTATAAATTTAGATAGGAAAAAAAGGTGACAGAGGGTAGCTATTCTTGATGACATACATACAAATGACTAACATACAAATGAAGTACATAGTTCTTGTAAACAAGAGAAGGTTTAGGAAATTAATACTTGTAGTATCTCTAACCTAAGTTAGCTCAAGCTGTACTTTTGGAAATTACTGATTCACAGTACAAATCAGCTGACAGTCAGACAGTTAATCCTTTCCCAGTTCCTTGGATTACATTAAGACGATAGTCAAAAAGCAGGAGAGTCCAGTTTTTTCACTGGCTGATATTCCCAAAATATGTCCCAGCACTGTTTTCTAGAGGTCAGGTGCCCAGGAGTTTCACCAGCAATGTTCTCTTCCAGCTCCTTCATAGCCACAAATGTTATTTTCCAGTGTAATGAGCTTCATCTACATGAAAGCCACATTTTTATTTTGCTTATATTTCCATCCTGCTATGTACTTAGCCAAACTATTTTAATTTCTACTCCATTCTTTTAGTTTCTTTCAGTATTGCCTACTTGTCCATCTCTTTACCCTTTTCAAAAGCATTTTTGAGGCAGGCCAAGGAGTTTCAGGACAGGAGTTAATTCTGAAATTTTTAATGTGTCCTGCTGTCTGCTGGGATGGATCCAGGCAACCCAGAATAGCATTCATTTGCCATTTTTGGGTAACCTAAAGATAAATCTCTTATTGTAGGAGTAGACTCATAGAAAACATTTCACATATTTGTCTCTCTGCAGATATAAACTTCTGCACTTTCTTAGTTTTATCTTTTTTTTTTTCCATCAGAAATGCTGACTTTATTATTTGGGAAATGACTACAAATCTATTTCACGTTCAGAGCTATGAGTCAGTTACAGATAATTTGTAAATGTATTAGTTTTTATTCAAAGATTTTAGTTGAATCATCCTATTATTTAAAGATAAAATAGGCTGAGAAGAATGTTGTGCCTCAGATTTCTGAGGTGGCCCTCCTATAGGTGCTGGATAATTGCAAAAGCCAGAAGACATCACTTTTAATTGTCATAGGCTTTTTTCTTACTGCCAAAGGAGGTCTTCTTCCTCTTTTTACCTCAGTTTCCCAAATCTGTGTTCCACTTCTGATCACAGCGTTGATTGAAAAATTAAAGCTGTTGGCAATTAATGGCAAGTCAGTTACCGAGTTTCCCTAGTGTCAACACAAAATCCAGTGATAATTTTATATTTCTTTGTTTTTTCTTGAGATTAAGGGCAAGGCCAAGGTGAACACTCAAGGTTTTATCAACTTTTTGAGAAGTCTGTTTTGCGTAAGTAAATAGTCAAATATTTACTTAGTAGGTCAATATTCCTCAATACAGCATCTCTCTGAATCTACACTAGTACATCCTATGGACTTGAAGAACAGGAGTCCTGTCTCCAGGTCCCTGAATTTTAAGAAGAAAAAGCTCAGAATGTCTTACAGCTCCACAGAAGGTGACGTTCTAGATCCATGTATACTGTTCAACAGAAACATATTTTTCAGCTGCTCATCGTCAATTTATATTGTCAACCTTAAATCCCAGCAGCTGATTGGATAAGTTATTCAATCTTGTTCTTTAAAGAAACATGACTTTCTCTGTAAAATTGCTTTAAATAAAAAGTATTGCTATTGTCCTTGTTGGGAGAGGCTACACAGCACACACTACAGTAATATTTAAAAATGAAAAATAAGTATAAGAATTTAATCCAGAAGAATGATTTGAAAGATATTATACAGAAGATTTTAAGTTGAAAGTTTGTGTTCCTGTTTGCAAACATACATAGGTCTCATAGCATATTATTTCTATGACCACCTGCTACATTCTTACAAAGTATTCAGTTATACAGAAATCCTATTTCCTTATGTGGCTTTAATAGAATACAGTTATTATATACATCAACAGCTATCTTCTTCAAAAGGACCGAACTGTTAAAATTCAGGTCCTCGGAAATTATGACTGAATGAGTTACAGTTTTGGGCAATGAAGAAAATAAGGTTTCTTCCTTTATTGTTAAAGAAGATCTATTTCATGCACCTAAGAAACAGCAGTAAGCTATTTAGGGTATTTGGTTTTTTTAACTGTCATTTGATTTGAACAGTCACATCTTAAAGACTATGTTGCTAGTGAATAGTTTGGTACAAATAATCTTCAAATCATGGATGACTCTACTATGCAACAAAGAGGCACATTTGAAGAAGAAATTATAATTATTCCCCTTTTACAAGCTAGACAGTTGTACTATTGAAACACCAGGACTTTTAAGTGGGAGCTAAATTAATCTTTATTAATCCTTGTTATCATGATTGCATAATGTCTGGATTTAAATGTTTGATGTACAGCTCTCTGTTTCCTGCTTCTCTGGCAATCAGAAGTGTGAAAATAAACCTTACACTTTAAAAGAAACACTTCATTTGAAAAAAAAAAGATATAATCATCTGTACTATTAAAAAAAAGTTTTACTTCACACAAGAATAAATATACAGCATGTCAGAGTTTCAGACTTGCTATTTTATGTTAAAATATGCACTGCTACATGTCAGAGCTGTGAAAATGGGAGGTAAAACAAGAAGGCAGTTGGCCAAATAGGTATAGCAAGATTTTTTTTCCATTAAGATTTTTATTTTTGCCAATATTGTTCCTACAATTTAATTACAGCATTTAAAACACCCTCTAAAATGGTCTCTGTGTGCCATATTGAAACTTCAAACCACTCTAATTAATGATTAGATCAGAGTCAAAAAACAAAAACAGATTTGAGTTCAGGTCTTCTTGTGATTTTTTACAAGCTTTTACGCTGCAAAAATGAGCCATAATTCAAATAACCACTTTCAAACAACAGACACAGTGTATAATGTCATTTAAAATACTTTCTGCAGACACATCATTAGTTTAGAGTTAGGTTTACATTAAGTTTACTGTTTCAAATCTAATTGTTGAGGAGAAGAGGGGTTCTAATTTTATTGCTAACATGTTCTGCCTAAACAAGCTTAAAAAGAGTAGTCGGCTGGAATAGATTTCTTACTTAAGTACGTTAAATCTCAGACATGAATGCATAGTTTATACTTAAAAATTGCTGTCAAAATAAAAGTTTTTCATATTTTCTATTCGGTATCCTAAAATAAAATTGAAAGTTAATTTAAATTATTATAACTTAAATTTCATTTGGTATTATAAAGTTAATATACTGAGTAGCAAAATTATATTTCTCTCACTCTAAAGCTATTTGTCTCTTTGTTTTAATTTACGATATTGTGAGAAATCAAATCAAACTGTAGTTTCACACTATATGAATGCAACGTACAGTATAAATAACTGAAGCCATCTTTCCAGAGAAAAATTTACTACTGGCTCCTGTTTAAACAAGTAAGATGATAGAAGATTTTTACTAATTCACGTGCAATGTGCTATGAAACATGTATATTTACTATTTAAAAGATAACACAGACCTTGTGCAAATGTCTTTTACAGCCTTTTATGTCTCTTGGCTCATTCATAATCATTAACTGTTTAAAATTTCTCTAGTAAGTAGCTGCTTTTTAAGGGTATCATACAATGTTGGGCAAGACTAACTAAAACTACACTGTCATAGAAAGCTGTTCTTGAGAACAATTTCCATAAGAGTAAACTATTTTAGATTTCATGTAATCTAGCTCCATTTTTATGGCCTCCAAGTTGCATCTCCAGTGTGTTGTCGAGCAGAGGCAGCCCTGACAGTGGGTACCTCACTGTCTTCTTCATGGAAAGTCACCAAAATTCCCTCCAGCATTTACAGTACTACACACGACCTATGAAATCTTCTCAGCATCACGTTACGTATCACTATGCAACATGCCGTGCCTCCATAGTCTTTGCAGAGACAGAAAGTTTGAAAGCTTTACCTGTTCTCATGTTGTACAGTTGTACAGCTGTACAGCATATAACAGGCAGAAGAAGCCTTGCAAAGATCTTCCAGCTGAAAAGTAAGGAACCATGCTTCTCTCTTTTTTGATGCAAATGTCCATTATTTCTTGTCTTAAATGTAGGACAAAAAAAAAAAAAATATGTTTATTACTGAAAACTTTTAGATACTTGGAGGGTTTTATTGTGTTTCCTTTCAAGACTTATATCCCTAGTACACTCCTGATCCTAAAATCAAGCATTACAACAGAAACACCATTGTCATCCCTGCACTGAGTATCACATTTTTTTCATTCTTGTTGTAGCACTTAGGAATGTCTCTTCTGTGTTCCACTGCTGTACATAAACTTCTCACCTTTGAGTTCACCATTCTTCAAAACGCAGCAGACTTAAGTGAATTTCTCTGAAGTATAGTTTAAGAAGATAATATTTACCAGCAGTTTCTTATAACTTCCCAAGAGGGTGAGAACAGGTATTCTCATCTGAGTGATTCCGTTTAGCCTCCAAGTAAAGTCAAACAAACCAGTTGGAACCATTTTATTTAATCCATTCTCACAGGACTGAAAATACATGCGAAGTCAGATCCCTCATTTCATTTGAGAGAAATTCATCAACATCTTGACGTGTTAGCTTCTTAGACTGTTTCTCAGGTATAATTGGTGAAGAAGCAGTGTGAAGGCAAATAGGCCAGACTAAACCAAATCCACAGATGTTGTACACAAGTCTGGGCTGACTTTGTTGTGAGATATTAGAGATATTCTGTTCTATGACTAAAGTGTTCATACAGTGATTATGTCGGTCCCTGGTTAAGAAATCAAAATTAACAAAGGACTACTGAATTTTACAGCCATGAACATGAAATAGCATGCTTAGTGTTAAGAGAAGGTTTTGGTTTACATTTTACCTGCCCCAACTTCCATCCACTGTTTAGTGCATACTAGAGTGACCAAAATGCGCTAAGTATGTCAGAATATTAATGCACGTTCTCAACTGAATTCCAATGATGATAAAGTCATAACTTTAGTTATCTTTCCTTTAAAATAATAAGATCTCTGTTTTTTCAAGTATATCTCAGAGCTGCATTGTTCAGTGATGACTCTTATTGTATTTTTTCTTGACTTCCTCCATCATTCTTTAAAAGAGATACTGAAAGTTAACATCCAAGAACTGCTAAATCTTTGACAGTAGACTGGAAAATTATATATACTTCTGTATGTGATTGCATAATACATATGAACAACTGTGTATCTTTTATTTTATTACTTTTACCCAACAATCCAACATTTCCAGCTCATTTTCATTTTATGGGGGTATCATTCACAGAATTCTATCTTAGAAAACCATCATGCTTATTGATGTGTAATGGATAATCCTAGATGTTATGAAAAAAAAACCAAGATATAGAAGAAGAAACAAACGAAAATTTGATTAAAACATTATCACATTTCTTTCTCAGGTTTTTCCCCTTTCAAGGCACCAAAGTCACTTTATTCCCACAGTCAAGCTTTTTCAAATTTTATCTGTTTTACTGATTGAGGCTAGCTTTGTTCAATGCATATGTACAGCACACTAGTTAAAAGTTTACTTAGACACACATCAGAAGATTCAGAAGTGTGGGAGATGTGATCGATTTTAGAAAATGCAGCAGTTTCTTTTCTAATAGGGAGATAAATTCAGTCTTAACTTATTATTATGAATTCATTATTAAGAATTTTCAAAGAGAGCAAATATTCTGAAATACATAAATATCTAAACATGAGAAAAATAAAAGCTTGTGGCCACATTTTGGAAGAAAAGTAGAGTGCTGATTTTAGTAACTTCATAATAAAACTCAAAAAGCTCCATCAGGTCACTTTGCATCTTCTCCTTGGCTAAATTGGACTCTCTTCCTGCAGCTATGATATCATGTTGCATATTTGAAAACTTGACATATGTCACACTGAGGACAAGAAGATTAAAGTGCTTTCCTTTTCCACTGTTTTCCTGACAATTAATCCTATATTGCCTCAAGATCTAGACTATGCAGCTTACTAAATAATGCTCTTTGAACTTAGTAATGATTGATCTATTGCAATTAAACTTTGAACTCTGAATGTTACCAGGTCATCTTACTGTTGACAGTAGTAGATCTGTGAGTCCTCTTTAAAAGGAAATTATATGGTTAAGTCACTGATCCAAGAGAGGACAAAAACCGTGTCATCCAAATGACCAGACATGCCTTCCCTTGCAGGAGAAAATGTAAACCTGGAAAAGAACAGTAACATCAAAATGGGAACATATTTCTAATTCAAACATTGAATTGTTTAATTACCATTATTAAATAGATCCACTATTCCAGTATAACATTTCAAAACAAAATGAAATACACAAAGTGCTGTGCTGGAAACCAGAGCTTCCACAAGCTTTGAAGAGACTATTTTCTTAAAAATGCCAGGGTACTGACACCAAATTTCCTCCTCATATCCAAGCTCTTCAGTCCAGCTGTGACAGAAAAATGTTGTCCCTGCAGTAACATTCATTTACTTAGTGGTTAGGATCCTCAGATGAGATGTGGCAGAAAGAAATTCAAGCTTCTATTCAACAAAATGTGGACCAGGGAAAATCATGTCTTTCACACCTCACTGAGTCCTATGACCATTAAAAGTTGCTGGATTTCTCTAAGTACAACACATGCTTCCTTACTTATTAGCTTTAGTTTTAAATTTTTCTTAGTATTTGAATAATAATGATTCTCAAAGTTTCTTGTGGAATAGAATTAACCCTTTTTATTTTTCCCATATCAGCAGAAAGAAGCTATACTATCCATAGTTTTTTTCCTATTTAGATTAATGACGAAAGTTCAAATAGTTACCATACTTACTGAGCTGTGGACTAAATGATGTGTTGCACAATGATTATGAAATATAGAAAAAGGGATCCAATTTATTTTGTGCCTTAATTCCATGTAATTAGAAGTTCAAATATTAATGTGAATTATCCAGATATGGAATAAAGAACTGGCAATTTTACCATTGTAGATTTTCCTAAAATATTTCCAGAGCGTCATCTTCAGATAAGCTTATTTAAATATGAGAACAGTCAAATAATCCACAGAAAGCAATAGAATATTTGAAAGTCTTGAAAGTTAAATATGATTTTCTACTGACCAGATGCAAAGAGTTAAATATAAAATATGTAAGTAGAAACAGACAGAGACAGTATAAAGAAGGATAGAAAAACTGCTTCCAAAAGCAATCTTTTAAATAAAATATAAACTGCTTTTTAAAGTATTCACCTAGCATAACATTACATATATTTCAAATTCCACACCATCAAATTCATCAAATTCGTGAACAGCCACATTCCTTCCTTTAATTTCTTCTAACAGCTCATGCTATCTTCTGTCCACCTTTGTTTTAGACATCTGAAAACAAGATGGAGAAAAAAAAAGTTCAATTTTCGTATTTGTTTTCTAGATTTTGAATAAGAATAAAGAGTAACGTATCCACAGAAACTCTTTGAACCTTTACCACCTGCAGATTTCCACAGATGTCTAAAGCTCTACTTCCTCTGTAAAACACATCACAAAGACACAGGGAGAACTCATAAAAGAAGAAAAAAATAGCACTTTCTCAACTTTGTGGTGTACTTTCCTTTTTCTATTCAGAGAAGATAAACCTCTGGTATTTGTCAAACCCATACAAATACAATTTTCTCTCTACAAATCCAAAAATTGGAAGGTGAAACAACTTATTTTAGTGACTTATGAAATCCAGAGATTGTGTCTTTCCACACTTTTTTTTTTTCAAAACATGGGACTGTACGTAGGATGTATAGAAAGTGTACAAAACCTTCATATTTTTATCATATATTCTGCTTCATAAAACAATACCTTTTTCTTCATGATTGGCTTTTCTATGAAAAAGCATAACTGTGAACATTTTGTTGCTGCCATACTGTTTCATGTAACCTCTTGGATGCTGTCAGTCCCTCAGGATGGTTGGATGAGCTGCTTTGAAAATGACTGTCAGCTTTCACTGTGTTACAGAATGTAAGAGGAGCTATGCAGCCTCAAGAACAGCCTTTTTTATAAAACTAGTTCACAATGAGAGGAAAAAATAATGAAACTAATGATTTCTCCTATACCCTAGATTAGGGGACAAAAAGGAAAAAAAAACAACAATAAACAAACCACCAAAACATCTAAGCACTTAGAAAGATAAAAACATCACTGACTGAGGAGAGGCTTGGATGTTACTGTCATAGCGAAGGACATAGTTGCAGAGGAGATAGAAAATAATCATAGGCATACGAAATTCTGGCTTTCGAATGATAGCAGGGAAAGGAATTAATGGTCACACCATTTGTTATATATTTCTTCAGTGTATAAATACCATACAGCTTTTTTCTTTAACCACAACAAATGAATTTTATAAATATCTAATGTTAGTCAGTTGTTTTTTGATTTTGCTCACATAGTTTACCCAAAAGTAAACTTATCCCATTGAATGAAAGACGATGTTTTTTATTATCCATATATGTTATATAAATTTAAATGGGGTTGGGATATCTTTGGATGATTTTAAACTTGAAGATGTTGTTCTGAATGAATGGTTCCCTTGAATAAATTCAATGACACATTAAGGAAAATTGAGAGGTGAATAATGAATTCTAGAGAATATGTTCAAGGATTTACCTGGAAGAATAGAGCAGAACCTCAGTTTCTGAAACAAATTCTGTTTAGTGGAAATTAACAGACAGGAAAAAAACAAAAAAAGAAAAAATATCAACTCTAGATTTCTAGGGAAATTCTCAGAGACTAACCTACTCCCAGCCTTGAGTAATAAGGTCACTGGAGAAAATGAGTAAATAAGTTCTTACTTAAAAAAATTCACAGCAGAGTGCAACAAGATCATCCAATTTCTCATACAGTTTCACTTTAACTACAGCAATTTTTCCTATGTTTTATTCAAAATAGTCAGGAAACATTAAGAAAATCACTTGCTCAGAAAGCTTACAAAACTTACATATTAGGTTTCCAAGACAAACATTTACTTCCAAAAATATGCAACGTTTAGTATGCCGGTAGTGAGAGTTTTAATTATTTAAGATATTTTTAAATCTCCCCAAAACGTATTTAATTTAATTTACTATTTAAAAAAAATAACTTACGCTTAGTAATTCTTTTTTTTTTTTTTAATTATTTTCAAGTGTACCTCATGGATAATATGTTGTAATAATAATCAAGCACCATTCTCAAAATAAAAATATTCCTTATAGTACCAGAGGCATATTTTTAATGTCACTGGGGAGAATTTTCTGTGTTTCAGTTCCAACTTATTTAACTTTACCAATATTCTTAGACTTGGCACTCATGTTAGCCAGCTAAGACTAGCTAACAAGTCATTGCTTGTTCCAAAATGATTTGAGATTGAAGGCTTCTTTCATCTTTCTTCCCTTGTGTACTGACTCACCTTCCACCTTTACAAAAGATATGTTATTATCTTGTTCAGTTGACTTTACCACATCAGCTCTGACAGGAAGATAAAGTTTCCAGTTCCATAGTACATGTCACTTCTCAAGAAATTTTATCTGAAAGGAACATAAATATGAATTAATTTTTTTAAAGCCCCTGCAACAGTGAAAGGACTTTTCAGGAAGTGAAGATAGTTTTGTCCAGGGTTGAGGAAAAGCTTTAATTTTCCAGTGTGATTTTAATCAATGAAGAGCAATGAAGGTACAGAACAATGACAAATAGTTGTACACCTACTATACACAGACTGATAGAAAAAATTATGTTAAAGTAGTTTTTAATATTAAAATGAACGCAGAATGCAGAAAATTTACACACTAAAGGCAGGGTAGGCATTATCCCATTTATATGACTAATACACTCACTTGTCCACTGATGCTCAAGTAATTTGAAGTACTTTCAAATTTTGTAAGACACACACACACACGCACACACACGCACACCAATTCTCCTGCTTTACACAAGGTTTTGTATCTTCTAGTCTCTCTGTAAGCTACTGGTATCATGTTTTCTCTGTCCTGACACAACTAAGTGTCCAATTTAATATGTAAAGAACAGGACATTAGGTCTTCTGTGACTAGCACAATAGAAAGCAATTTTCAAAGAGTTATATTATCTGCTAAGTTTGAGAAAATTCTTCAGTAGCTGATATTGGTAGAAATATATTTTGAAGACCAACAAGCTTATTTTATATTTAGATAAACATCTAGATAGTAAGGTAGTTAATAGGATCATCTTAGATCAAGGATAAATATCCAGTGCATAGACCTCCTACAAAGACTCTCATATCACTATTATGTTTATTTTTTTTGTCCGTATAAGCAAAGAAAATCCTTTTCTGTTAGTGATAAGTGCTGGTTTTTATTTTCAGCTCTCTGTGACCATAGCAGCTTGACATAAATTAAAACTGACCTCCATGTGTTCCAGTAGGATATCTATGAAAAGGAATGTGCAAAGACATACTTTAAAAGCATTTACATTAAAATTGCTATGACTGCATTCTCTGTAAGTTGGATAAAGCTGAGTTTTTAGTTCCTTGCTCTTATTTTAGCAATGTGACAGGGGAAAAGGCTAGGATGACAGGGATGTCCAGTATAGATTAATTCTCTTATTGTATATATTCTTCTATAAAATGAAAGCAAAGAAGATATTTTTATGTTTGACTAAATAATTACCATAAATACAGATGAGTCCATCCTAGTTGCTAGCAACTCATCCTACTAGCAGCTCATCCTACTTGATTCTGAGTAGACAAAACAAAGAAAAATCCTTGATAGTTCAAAAAGACAAATGGAAGATGCAATTGTGTCACTAAAGACTGGGAGGCAGAAATGCTGAATCACAAGCTTGGGCTGGTTCTCCCAAATATCCAGTAAAATATAATGAAAACTTCAAATCTATGTTTCCCTGGACTTGAGATTTCCCTTTAATAGTACTGTCTAATAGCTAGGCGTTCCCATCACCAGCTGAATGTAGTCTACCTGGATGCTCAGTTCAACCCAGCTGTGGTAAACAGGCTCTCACAGCATCAGGTTGTGAAGTTGGATTCCTGAACGTGTTCACAGCTCATTTTTACCAGACTCCCAGCACTTGTGCATTCCCTGCTGCTGACCATCAGCTGAAACTGTCATGTCCCTGCAGCAGAGCTCGTAGTAGGTCTGTCTGGTGGCATAAATCCTGAAAGTGTATAGACATGCTCTAAGAAATTAATGCTTTTGTGAGATTTAGGCTTTTTAACTATTTCACTGCCTGGTTCAGAGAAACAATCAAAAAAGAAAAAGTCTGAGCTGACTTTGGATAGAAATTCTGGAATAAAATTATAGATAACATAGAAGACAAGAATATAGGTTCTGGGGAGACCTTATAGAGCCATTCCAGTACTTAAAGAGGGCCTACAGGAAAGAAGGGGAAGGACTCTTTATCAGGGAGTGTAATGATAGGACAAGGTTTAACAGTTTCAAAATGAATGAAGTTAGATTTAGACTAGACATAAGAAATATTTTATTTTTTTTTTCCAAAATGAGAGTGGTTAGACACTGGAACAGGTTATGCAGAGAAGCTGTGGCTGCCTCATCCGTGGAAGTGTTCTAGGTCAGGTGGGATGGGGGCTTGAGCAACTTGGTCTAGTGTAAGGTATCCCTGCCATGGCAGGGGGTTGGAACTAGACGATCATTAAGATCTCTTCCAACAAACAAACTGTATTTCTTTTAGCAAACAAAATATCTACAGCACTTTAGGTTTTTGTATAACATTACCTGAGATTAACAGCATATGATTTGATTTTGTCTCCTTCTGGGAAAGATAATACAGCTACAAAACAACTTCTACACCAGAAGCACCTATCTATACTTAATGTGTGAAGCATATGTTGAATTATGTGATCCAGTTTGTATCAAAACGCATCATCCTAAATTACCACTTAGAGCAGTAACCTCTGTCTTTTCTCTCATTAACAAATTCCAAGAGTTTTCTGTGCAGCGTGTGCAATGTAACTGACATCAGTACATATTCTATTACTGTAAGACATTTGAAATTGTATCCTTCCTACACCCCTCAATATACTTATGTGTGTATTTCACAGAGAGGAATCTCTTGGATACTGATTAAAAAAAGAAAAAAAAGGAAGAATCATTTAAGTATAGAAAAAGACATGCTTCAGCTGTGTATCAGTTATTCCTGCCTAGTACATTCTTCTCACTTCTAACGCTAATTTCAAAGATGTCAAAGATGGATGAAGTAGCTCCTGAAGCAGAGTTAACCCCAGATTTGTGTCTTCTATTCGCCTGAATATCATTCCTAGCTCAGAACCTGGCAACTTTCAGAGAAAATTAGTCTGCAGGAAAAATATTACCTGAATGTTGTGATTGTTTAGTCACTGACAATTTGGTGATGTGTTGATTTTAACATTGATAGTGGTCTCTGTGCTACCAGTAGCAAGCAGTACTATTAATGTTTATCTCAAAAAATATTAAGGAAGCCAAGACAATAGCCACAATGAAAATAATTCAAAAAAGATAAATGAATAGCATGATTGTCTGTAGCAACTGTTTAGTGTAAGAACAGAAAATACATTCTCTTTGGAGAGCATTGTATCTTAATTTAGATATTGTTCAATTAAACACTTATTTAAAAAACCCTAAAAAATATTCTTTTTACCCATTATATATAAGTAGATAAACTTCTCATTTAAAATGTGCCTGCTGACAAGATATAAAATGGTCCAACTATGCAAATAGCCTTCTGGTAAACCAAGAGATTTTGCCGCCTGATGTTACTAAAGGTTTTCTTCATCTGCAGACACTAATCATCATGCTAAAGAGATACAACATGTAAACATAATTATATCTATAAAAACATTGCTAGCTACAGATATGTCATATTTTAGTCAGCAAAATAGTCTCTTTTAAAGTGTAAATTCCTCCAGAAGCAGTTACCACAGCTAGACGTGTTTCTCCTAACTAAAACTTTGCCTTATGATAATATGTTTTACTCTAATTCTCATGGCAGTGGAGAGGGAAATGCTCAAATCACATTCAAACAATCATGGAATTGTAGAATCGCCTAGGCTGGAAGGGATTTTAGAGATCATT